>NC_048298.1:18836939-18870531 GCF_013100865.1 Trachemys scripta elegans | reverse complement strand
GGCGGGGCTAGGGCGGGGCTCCTCCTGTCCTCTTTTTTGCTTGCTGAAATATGGTAACCCTATATTGGTCAGAAGGTAGGTTTGCAAAGGAGACAGCCCATATGTTGTCACTGACCCACAGTTCACCCAACCCTGAGTGTAAGAGAAATCTGGTTAGCAAGAAGTTAGCAAGAAAATGCTATTTCTAGAACTGGGTTGATATCCACACCATTGAAGAATAAAACCAGGCAAATAAGTTTCAACTCTGTCTGGAGCTCAGAAATAAAACTGACATTTGCAGCCTGGACTGTACCAGGGCATGTAAGATAATGAAGAGGTGAAAACAACATAAAAAACTGTGAAGGCACTTTCATATACCCTGCAAAAACTAAATGTTAATCAATGAGGAGACAATACTAATGAGTAAATCACCAAAGCAAACAACACACTCTCTTACAATATCCAGCACTCCATGCTCTCTAGACCTAACCTTCGTGATTTATAACAGTATAGTCTGTAAATTGCTATGAGAAAGAACTGGACAATAGCTAGACACTGCTTCCCCACATAACAGCAAAAGAGCATCCAGAATGAGAATTGACTACAATGCTTAGTAACTCAGGAGAAGCCTCCAGAGTAGGATAGAAATCCGTTGCAGCAGTCAGAGAACCACAGAGGCATCTAGCCATCTGTAAGAGGATGAAAGGGGAGAAGGCAGCAAGAGTAGAGGAGAAATGGGAAAGAAACAGCAGAAGGGGAAGACTGCGGCAAAAAGAGAGAGCAGTAAGAGTTGAAGTGGAAAAATGCAAGGTTATAACCCAGTTAGCTTTGCACACATGGTTAACCATCTTTGAAAAACAGCCCCATAATTCCCAGTTGCTTGTTATTTTGTTGTATAATATACCTGTGTAAAGAAAACCCATGCTATTTCGGGGCCCAATCTGCTCGACTGCTGAAGCACAGAGTACCTTCAACATGGACTTCAGTGGGAGCTGAGGACACTCACCACCCTGTAGGTCCACCCCTAGTTGGAGTGATAGACCTTGCATGTATGCATCTTAGTGCTCATCTTACTGTGGAATTCAAGCCAAAGCAACCAAGACAAGTGTATGGTAAATTTAATCTGTAAATGTATGTGCATACAGCCACTTTGGGTATAGGCCTGTACACCTCAATTTGTTAACAATTAAAATTGAGCAATATATTGAAGGGAAAAAAGCACAAACATGCTTGCAGATCCATAGACTCTTAAAGCAAAAATATGTGCTCAAATAATACTTCTGACATTCCTCTGAGAAAATGCACGGGAGGAAACCATTCTAATTAGAGTCCTCTAAACGAAGCAGAACAAGAGAGCCAAGGGACAGTCAAAAAAACAAGAAAACTAGAGTACAACCATCAAACATCATTGTTTTGAATTAATGGTTGACTGTCTAGTGCTGTCTCCCAGGGAGTAAGATAACATGCTACAGCAGACAGCTTTGAGCTGCTGGCATCTTAATTTCATTGCAATTACATTACAAAGATACATTTTTTGGTTGTGGTGCAAAAAGTAGAGGCAGCTAGTTATTAAGTGCTATTAGAGCTAGGCCCCCACTAACAATGACCATAGTACTGTTATGAGCTGGGTGAAACCTTGTTATGTGATTGAGACTGACAGGTGTAACTCACGCTTCAATTAACATAACTAAACATAAGTCCCACCTAAGACAAATGGAGTGTGTGAACCCACCCAAGCACTTTTGCTGAGTATTGTTTTGGGTATATGTGTGTGTTTGGGGGAGAATGGGGGGCGGAGGCAGAACTTAGAAACTGAGAAGAGACAAGAAAGACAGGGTTGGGGGTGAGGAAGAGAGAGAGAGCGTCAGGCCTTGGCTACACTTACCCGGTAGTTCGACGGCTGGAAATCGAACTTCTGGGTTCGACTTATCGCGTCTAGTCTGGACGTGATAAGTCGAACCCGGAAGTGCTCGCCGTCGACTGCGGTACTCCAGCTCGCCGAGAGGAGTACCGCGGAGTCGACGGGGGAGCCTGCCTGCCGCGTGTGGACCAAGGTAAGTTCGAACTAATTCGAACTAAGGTACTTCGAACTTCAGCTACGTTATTCACGTAGCTGAAGTTGCGTACCTTAGTTCGAATTAGGGGGGTAGTGTAGACCAAGCCTCAGAGAGGGAAGGACAACTGAAAACATGACCCTGGAAGAAAGTTGAAGAGTGGTTTTGGGGTCAGGAGTGTAGAGTGAAAAGAATACTCTTGGTGCGGTGAGGTGATGGGCCCCCTAAACTCCAACTGCAGGTAAGATATTCAGTAATTTGCAGGAGATTCTCATCACATTACAGGAGCAAACCCTAACAGTTCTTTAACCCCACTTTTGAGATGCTGAACACTATGAATTCCCATTGACTTTGATAAAAATTGAAGTCACTTTGCCAGATCTGTCCCAATACTTTCAGATAACTAATTTACACTATATTGGAGATGTGCTCTTGTAAACCATGCACCTCCTGGGTGTGGTGTTCCATCCCATCTAGTGGCACCAAGACCACTCAGAGAGAGAGATAAAACAAGTCTGCTCTACAGCCTTAGTTAACAGCCAGGTGGGCTTTTAGCTCATGCACGAGGCCCCAGGTTCGATCCCGCCCGCCAACGACCAGGGTCTGTCAGCGTTACACTCTGACACCACAAAAATCAATAAATAAAACCCCAGACAATATTGTCTGTGTTACTGAAACATGCTACCTGCAAAGTTTTATATCTGTTTTCCTGTTTAGCTTGGTTAGCTCCCTATTTTGTCCCTATTGGTCTCATTTGTATTAAATTGACAAGGTCTTTTCTTTGCATTTTATCAGCCACAGCCTTGTCCATCTCAAACACTCCATAGATGCAGCAGAATACGATGCCTCCAGACTTTCTTTCCACAGTCTTTTTAGGCCATTCTAAAAATATATCTTTTAACAATTTTAAATGGAGAACTTCCCCTCTCCCCACCACCCAGATCCATGTGACAATTTCTATATCAACCTCAGAAATCAATCTGGATGGCATTACACATTTGCTGAAGTTAACTCAGGCAGAGGATGACTTCCTGAGAAATGCATATCTATGATCGCTGGGAAGTCACTGTGACTCACACAATACCTGAATTTTGAACAGTTGCTGTAATACAGATCTCTGCTTAATCAGGGATTACCATATCTAATAGAAAGCTTTCTGCTGCAATGCACTGCCTGAGGAAAAATAAGGCAGATTATTTTCTATTATGATGGGATAAACCTGATGAAATACCTACAACCTGATTTTAGAGCCACACAAAAACAGAATACAAGAAAGCTGCAGTTAACTTGACACACCCTCTTGAGTTAATTGAAAAAATTAGTTTCACAAGACTAAAATACATTTCCATTACACTATACAGAGGGAAGGGATGTTTCTTCTCGCATTTCAGATGCTGAGTCAATTACTAACCACAATTTATGCATCTGTAAAATTATTAACATAATACTACATGCATGGTGTTTTACAGACAAGTAAGAGACATGTCCCTGGCATAAGATTATAATCATGAAGTATGAATATAAAATTGCTATAATACCACTTCTCTACCTCACAAAGTGGTGAACTATAATTCATTAATGCATGTAAAGAACAAATCCTCATCCTAAAGTCAGCCTTTACCGAGAGTTACAGCACAATGGTATCTGAGACATTGAGATTATTTTCTAGTGTCTTGTCATGGAATAAATTGGTGAATATGACATTTTAATAGTAGGGTGACCAGACAGCAAATGTGAAAAATTGGGACAGGGTGGGGAGTAATAGGAACCTATATAAGAAAAAGACCCCAAAATCCAGACTGTCCCTATAAAATTGGGACATCCGGTCACCCTATTTAAATAGGGACCACTTAAGCACATTTTATTAATTTGATTTGCAGAGCTGTGGAATACCCACAATTCCAATTAAGTCCATGGAAGCTGCAAGTGGCCAAAACATCTGAAAATGAGGCCCCATACACTTCAAAGAGTGCAAAATATAGAACTTCAGCTATGTGAATATCTTCTTTTGGAAGATATGTTTAGCTTATATATTGCCTTCCAACTATGTATCTCCAAGCACCATATAGGTATCAATCTCGCAATAGTGAGATTATTAGACCAAATTTACAGATGGGAAAACTGAGACAGAGCATGTAGAAAGTTTGTCCAAGGTCACTCCGAAGTCTGTGGTAGAACCCAGATCTCTGAGTTTCGATTCCCATGCCATAACCACCTACACTGGAGTTTCGTCTACATAAACTTGGTTGCATATACTGCAGAAGTTGAAGGCAGGATACACCATATTAAATCAATCCAACAAAACTACAACTGCTTTGTTCACCTTCTCAAAGACATCACAAATCACATTCTGCACTGCTACTGCAAGGTCTGTACTCCTTGCTGGCAGTCAGAGACGGAAGCACTTTTCAAATAGTATGACAGAGCAGTGATCCAGACACAGAAAAAAAACTAGAGTCACTGAATAATTCCCACCTAAGAGATGGAACTAGACAGTGGACTTGAGTTCACTCATTCCAGTCAGAAAGCCTGGCACTCCATAAGCTTGAAGCTGCTGACCTAGTAAAACACCACTAACCAAAAGTGATGGTCAGTGCTGTTGTTTCACACCTTCTCCATAATTTGAAGACGAAAATTGAAAAGCTGACTAGATAGAAGGTTTCGAAAGAGCTCTTTTTAAATGTCCCACCAAGCCCTGTCACCTCACTGCTATCATTCCCATATATTAAAGAAGAAATAAACAAGGCCCTCATGACCATTAGACATGGCAAGGACCACATTTACCCCAAATTCCTTAAGAATTTGGGACCAAATGGACAAGCATGGTTCACAGACCGATTCCCTGCCTTACATTCAAGGGAAAGATCCCCAAAAGCTAGTTTAAGGCTGTAGTCATTACCCTCCTCAAACATGGGAAACCAACAAATGATGCCACCAGCCATCACCCAATAGCACTCCTGTCCACAATTTGCAAGTTAATGGAGAAGGTCTTACTGGTCCATCTCATCCCATCTATGAGGCCATCCTGCCAAAGGAACAGGCTGGTTTCAGATCAGGATGGAGTTGCTACAACCAGGATCTTGCCATTACTAGTCACACTGAGGCTGGCTTCCAGTGGAATCTAAAAACTGGAACAGTGTTGATAGATTTATCCACCACCTACGGCATGCTATGGTGATATGGGCATCTGGGGTCATCAAATGCCATTGCACTATGCAACTCCTGGCAACAATGTTGAGTAACTGTAAAGACCATTTCCTTTTGAATGGGAGGATCAGCAAAGCATGCATCCTCAAGGACTTGTGCTGGCTCTTTCACAATTTAACACTTACATTAGTGACTTATCTGATACATTAGTTCAGGTAAGTTCATCTGTGCTGACATCACTCGAGGTACCAGGCAAAGACCTCGCCACTATCAATGACAACCTCTCCACCTCAACCTCAAGATAATGGCAGAATACTTTCAATACTAGAAGCTCTGCTATAATGCCTCAAAACCCTTGGTAATAGCCTTTCAAGTAAACAACAAAGCCACCAAGAAACCACCCATTGTCACCTTCTGTAGGCAACAGGTCCAAAATAAGCCCTATCTGAAGTACTTGGGTGTAACCTTGGACAAAAACTTGACTTTTAAGGCTCATCTGGAAAACACATGAAAAGATACAAGCAAAAACTAGTCCCATCGGAAAACTTGCAGACACAACATGGGGTGCCCATGCACATATGCTTCAAACACCAAGGCTAGTACTGGTATACTCAATGCTGAATATTGTGCACCAGTCTGAGTGGGAAGCTCACTTACCAAATATCTGGATGTTCAGCTTAATGCTGTCATGAGAATCATAACTGGAACATTAAAATTAACACCCCTTCAATGGCTGCCCACTCTGGCACATATACCTGGACCCAAAATTCAGAGAGAGAGCGAGAGAGAGAGTGAGAGAGAGAAAGACACACACACACACACACACACACACACCACACACTGCTAGTGAATACAATCAAACCATGGCCAACCTGAATTTACCAATTTATGAGGACATCCAGAACCTTCCAAAGACACTCCTGAAATCTCGCAAGCCTTTTTGAGATCAGGCTAAAGCTCTTAAAGCATCCTCATTCAATCTTGAGGCATACAGGAAAGAATTCTAGTACTATGATTATCTAATGATAATACTAATGTTCCAAACACACACTTGCCGACCGACCCCATAAAAGAATATCCAACCTTTACCCTACCCTGAAACAATGGTCTACATTGAACCATTTCAGAATATCAGATGGCAGATGCTGTCATCTCTTATATCCCTAGAAGAGAGACAATGCACAATATGACTGGACATCAGTTGCCAACTATGGACCACTTATTAAATCAGTGCTTGCTTTCATCCTTTGCTGATGGCATCTCAGACTTACGTCAAGCCACTTCCAAAGCTACTCACTGGCTCATAAATCTGGACTTGATTATTTGAATACTGCTAATCACTTCTCTTGCCATTCAAAAGAAGACAACCACACAATCATTCTTCCTTTCACAATAATATACTGCAACAGGAAAACAAAGTGTTGATGAGGAATGTCAGAGCATTTTGGCTTTGTTTGATTGTTTCCTTGGTCCAAACTTTCTAATGAGACTTGAGGTGCCACAACAGGATTTGGCAGGGGAGCCACCCCAAGGGAGAGGTGGTACACATCTCTGACTGGGGATTAGATATGATTCTGGTTGCTATTAGCAAAGGACTCAATCTGGGAATCAAACAGGAGTGGCGGGAGGCAGACAAGCAAATTATGGGTGCCTCCTAGTGGCAGATGCCAAGTACAGGGGGGTCTGGTTCCCTGACATATGAGAATTTAGAAAAAGATCATAAGAAAGCAACCCCTAAATAAGGTAGGAAATGAGATTGGGGTTCCCAATGACTGATAGAGCAAGGAGAAAACCCCTTTTTCCTATTCTCTTAAACCTCAGATGAGGGAGGGTAGTGGGGTCTCAGCAGCAGAGCTGGGACCAGGTTAATGGTGAGAGAAGGATGGCAGCCCTCTACCAGGTGGAACAGATTACTCTAGGAAGGATGGCCTTCATTGGAGAAAGCCATTGCTAGATAGTTGCCAGATGCGTTACTTAATAAAGTTGCAGGCTAGCATAGTTAAACTACAATTCTGATGTCTTGTCTTCCTTCCTGTGATGACTGGGATAAACTTTTTGATTTTGCTTGACTATTTCTTTGGTCCAAACCTTAATGGACTTTACACTTCTGAATATGTCTGGGACTGTTCCCCTGTTGATAATTTATAATTATCATTTGAAACAGCTGGATGCTACAATGAACAGGTGGAGAATTAGCCCATCTGCTACTTATTAATAAGCATACATCGGATGGTACAAGAGCAATTATGTTTCCTAAGTCTTTTGCTGCTTTTCAGTTCTAAGTACATTAAATGCTGTATGAAATAATAAGGCCCCCAAAAAGAAAAGCCCAACTTGGCATGGGTTCACAGGGATACAGAGATTGACAGCATGACAAATTCAGTGAGAAAAGGAATTGACGTATTATCAAATTTTGAGGTGTGAAAGATGTGAGAGTATTCGACTAAAATAGCTGCAAAGAAACTAGGGAAAAATATGGGAAGCTCTATTTATAAGGTGTCAGTGTTAACAACTACACATGGTTTGAGAAGATGGCAAAAAATTGAAGCTTGCCAAAATAAAAGCTTAAGCACAATAATTCATTCAAGTTTTTAATCATCATTTACTTACACGGAGCAATACAGGGGTCAAATTCCTTTAGATATTTAAACCATTAGGGAGCATATTACATACCAAAAAAATAATTGAAGCCTCTAACATCTGTGAAATTCCTCTGAACCCTTCTGTTTTCCTGAACGCAATTGTGATTTTACTAACAGTACACTAGAAATTATGGTAAAAGAAGATAATATATATTGAAAATGGGGAATTGACAGCCTTTGAATGTGATCTCACACTGGGTTAAGTAAGGTGAGAATCAGACTTTTAGTCTACAGCATGGAGTTCAGGGGAGTTTACACTTAGGATTTTTCCCTGATCAATGCTGCATTTGCACCACAGGTCTAGAAAGCTGGTCAGTTTTGAAAGTTCAGAGTCTGCAAGGTTGGGGCCAGGTTTTAAACCTCAGGATGAAATCTTAATTATTTTTTTTTTAATCACAAAAGGTAAAAATCCTCAATGCTCCACCCAAGCACAAGCAATGTGCACTGCAAAGAGACAAGATGGATATTAGGAGGAAGGTCTCTCTTGTCTTCATCAACTAGTTCACAGTAATGTGCATGCCTCAGAATATTCTTTATGGGGGATGGGCTGGTTTAGAGGGAAGGCAATGGGTAAAAAGCCTTTCTCCATTGCTGATTCAAATCCAGCCCACATTGGTAGAGCTGAAAAGACATTACCAACTAGTGGCTCTTTGGGAGCTGTGTGAAATGTGTGTAGTGTTCTCAGTCTCAGTGCATAGTTACCTCACCCCCCAAAAAATCACAACTGACAGTAGTTTAGAGAGTGCAGAAAAGCCAAGGAATAAATAGGAATGTATATTGAAGTATGTGCTCATTCCTTGTGGTGTCCTCTACAAGGTAGAAGCCAAGGCGTACTAGCAGGGCAGTACATGGAGTGGAAATTACCATTGTACCTGTTCAATTTACAGTGTGCTTAATCTAGCATTCTTCATAAATATTGAAAGTCCATGCAACTGTTATTTTTATGGAAGAATAGTCCTTGTAAAACACCATTTGAGAAAGCTGTGAAAAGGAAGAGTAAACTGATTGTTAATGGGAGAAAAAATATCTCTATGCCACATCCTCGGAACAATGCTCAAGTTATATTTACAGTAAATAGGATGTATAACATTTGCAACATTCTACAAAGAGAACTGACACAAAGAACAAACCACGGATAGCAAAGTTGCACTACTTTCCCTGGTTATATTAAAAGATATTGTATAGATTTTACAAATATACACTATATTGTTTAGAAGAAGAGGTAACCATCAAAGCCTTCTTCTGACAGTGAAAAGTCACTTCTTTGACTTCTGGTCCCAAAGCATAATCTCACTATTCAGAGAAGTAAATTGGCAACCAAAAGCAATTAGAACTGAGAGAGAGAAGGTTTAAAGTGGGTATGTAATTATCAAAAACCTCAACTCACCTCATTTATTAATATAAATGAAACTAGACAAGTGGAAAAGAGAAGGTGCCTACTTTTAGCTGATTATTGCTGGCTAATGCAATAAAAGCACAATAAAGATAAGTTCCTGGCATAGGCATATTTTCATTCAGTTATACTCCATTTATTGAACTAAAAGAAAAAGTGCTAAACCTAAATACAACCTCTTTCCATAGGATACACAATATGTAACAATTTATAGACCATCTCTGAAAACAGAAAGCTCTGTAACAAGTTAATCATAGAAAAGAACACGTTTTTCAGTCTAGTATCCTAAATACCCCCCACTAAAGAATAGAAATGATGCCAAGCCACAAAGTTTAGATCCAGATCTATAGCTGAACTTTTCCAAGATTCTGAGGTGCTCAGGTCCAGCGAATTCAAGCCCACTTCTAGTAATGACTCATCTGATCTGATCTTAAATATTGACAGTTATGAGTACCACACTTATTACTCAGTCCTGTGGTATTGTGAGCAAAAGACACCCTCGAATCCCAGTGAAGTCTACAAAAGGAGTACGTGGAAAATAACAAGTTTTTAAAAAATTCTCTCCCTTGTCTGGTTGCAAAATACTCCAGTTCTGTTTCCTATGTTGTTTTACTGCTTTTTAGTTTACTGCTAGAACAAGTGGTGGACATGCTGTTGAAAATGTTCTTTTACTAATTGCAGAAATTCTGCTCTTTATTTTGCAGAGTTAATACTGTTTTATCTGCTTCTCAGCTCACCTTCAAGTGATTGAGAATCCACCCCAACCTTGGGTAAGTTGTTCCAATTGTTAATTATCCCCACTGTTAAAAATTTGCACCTTATTTCTTGTTTGAATATGTCTAGCTTCATCTTCCAACCACTGGAATCATTATGGCCTTTCCTACTAGATTAAAGAGCTGTCTATAATCAGAAATCTCTTCCCCATGAAGGTACTTGTAAACCTTGATCAAGGAACCTCTTAATCTTCTCTTGACAAAACTAAATATATTGAACTTTCTAAGTCGCTCAATAAAAGGCATGATTTCCAGATCTCGAATTATTATGGTTTTTCTGAACCCTTTCAAATATTTCAATATCTTTTTTGAACTATGGACACCAGAACAAGTGTATTATAAATAAAATAATAATTGGCACTTGAGTAGCATCTTCCATTTGAGAAATGCAAAATGTTTTACAAGCTTTAATTAAGTCCACAAAACCTCCCTGAGATAGTTAGCATAATTATCTTCATTTTAAAGAATGGGAAGCCAAGGCACAGAAAAGTTGCCCAATGTCACACAGAAAGCCTGTGATTGAGCCAGAAATAGAATCTAGGCCTCCTCTTTTTCAAGTGCCCAACAAGCAGCATTTGTCTCCATAGAATGTATTAATGAAACATCCTACAGTCAAACATACAGCTTTGTAGGTTCAATTTGGATAAGCACACAACAGTTGAAACACTTATCTGAACCCTACAGATCTCTTTTGCCTGCAAAATTGGGCATAATCTCACAAGAACAGGCTTCCTTACAAGAGTTCTGGGGTTTTGTATTTTTAGTTGGGCCAGAGAGCAGAATCTCTTGAGGCATTAAAACATCTCTGTATTTCCATATGCAGGACAATGCCAAAAGGGAGAGAAATGTTATGGTCAAGTAAAAGGAGAGGAACAAAAATTACTCCCCATTACGTAAAAAAGTATACCCATTACTTGAAAATAAACATTCATCATACCGATAGATTTTTTTTTTTTAAGAGAAAAATAATTCCCATCTTAAGGTCTGTTGTCATTTATATTTCAGTGACGCTGAGTCTATATCTACACAGCCAACCACAATGAGCCTCACAGTCCAAGTCAACAGAGCTTCAGAGCCCAAGGATCCAGCCCAAGCTACAGCTTCAAAGCACTGTATACACAGCTGTTTTTAGAGCACTAATGCAAGCCCTCCTAGTGCATCTGGACTAGGGATGGGGGGCTTGCTGCTGTGGGCTGTGTAGATGTACCCCTTGAGGCCCCAACTGAGATTGTGCGGGTGGTAGACCCCAAGGGACTTGAATCCAGGTCTGTGGAGCACCTGGGAGTCATCACGCTCCAATCCTCCACCCACCAGCTCACAGACAACAACAGGGGCTGGGGTCCATGAAGCCCCTTGGGGCATAAGCCCCTCCCCTGTGCTCCAAGGATTCTGATTGGGCCACAGCTCCTATTTAAGCCGGAGGAAGAAACAGGAAGTTGTCTGTACAACTGGGCTTCGCCCTTTCATGGACTGCTTGCCAGGTTTTACCTGTTCCTGCCTTCTGGTATCCTGACTCGGCATGACTCTTAGTAACTGCCTCCTGATTTCTGCCCTCCGGTTTCTCTCTCTATTCTGATCTCCTGGCATTCCAACCCACCTTGATTCCTGGTAATTGGCTCCTGGGTCCCAGCCCCTCGGCCTGTGCCTGATGCTAACCCTTAGGCTGTATCACCCATGACCTGGCCCTGACAGTTGGACACTGTCCAAACAGAAATAAGAGACAGCCCCTGCTTTGAAAAGCAAACAAGCAAGACAAAGGGTAGGAGGGCACACAAAGGAACAACAGATGAAGTGACTTGTTCAAGGTCACACAGTGGGTCAGGGACAGCGCCGGGGGTAGAACCAAGATCTCCTAAGTCTCAGTCCATTGCCTTATGCTAAATGTTATGAATTAACTCTGAGGAAGTCGTTTAGATAAGAATCAAATCAAATTCTATAAATTCTCAATGCCTCCATATAGCAGGTATCACTCCACTAAAGTCAGTGAAGCTTACTCCAGATCTATACTGATTTAAATGAGAGCAGAATTTAGGACGTATTCTATTTTGTTCTATTAATGTCTCAGAGGATCGTAATGGGGAATATAGCTTTCCATCTCTACATCACCATCGGATAGCCAATTGGTTGCCTATGCAAAAAAATCAGCTGGTGTCTCGAGCTAGTTGCTAGCTGATGTGTGTAAAGGACTATCACAATTTACACTAACTGGCAGTCTGGTTAACGGCAGTCCCAGCAGGCAGGTAAAATAATTGAGTGGACATGGATTCTGAGCTACCCTGTCATTCTTAATGGTGACCTCTCCAGAAGAGAAGTGGTCTCTCTGAATCCCTACAGTTGCTCTCTTTTAAGCACTAAGCAAAATAGAGGTCTTTATAAGGAAGCTGCAATACCACTAGATGCAGCTGAAATCTCATGAGAATAGCTGATCTGTTTTAGACTTCCACCATCTGGAGTCAGCATTGAGAGTAGTATACAAGATGTAATGCCTCTAACCCTTATCTCCAATTCATATCTCAAATCTGATTTCTAACTCCCGATTCAAGTATTGAAACTGAACCATTGCCTAAATTTGATCCAGATGAGAACAGCACCTCCTCACCATAGCTGTAATTATATGTTATTAATAATTAGGTACATTAAATTAAATTATCCTTATTCTGTTAGTGGTGATTAAATCCCCACTGATTTCCTAAATATTGATTTTAGGTAAGAAATATTTAATTCACAAATTTGTCATAGTTGACCATTAAAATCTATTCACAATTCAAAATCATGTCTCTCCTCTGCCTGTCTTAATTATTGGGATCATTTTGCATTTAGAGCACTAGAAGAGAATACATCTCAGTCTTTTTGCCAGTCCAGTTAAACCTGAGATTTTCCCCATTATACAGTGTCAGCTTTGGTTAAAGATAATGAAAGAACAGATACAAATAAATAGTCACTTGCGACTATAAGGCGTAGTAATACATTTCTCAGACAACCCCAGAAAATTTGACAGAAATTTCAATTAGATATTATTAATACTATAATATGTATTGTCAGAAGTAATGATAAACACATTGACTAGATTCTTCCAGCTTGAAGGACAAACTCCTTGCATGGTAAACCAACATGGTCTCAAATAAACAATGATGCTACTAGATGTGAAGATATGCTAAATTTGACAATTTCTACATATCAATAAAGCTGAGGAGGTGTGTATTTTTATCGAATCTGACAGATATAATAGTGTCAAGTAGTTCCATGCAGAAAAACAAATCATCTTCATAACGCTTACAGGGACAACTGCATTAATGATCAAGGAAGTTTTACTCAGAGTGGTAATAGCTTGCTGAGCTCTTGGGGGACTGAAATGGATTCTTATGGCTATCTAAAATATAAAGTGCCATCACCTGTACAACCAAGATTATCAAAAAAGGTTTAAATTAATAGGTGCAGCTGTGAAAACCAAATGATATATAAGAAAAACCATATTTGTATATCTTTTCACACTTATTAATGTACTTCCAAGAGGTTCCTATTATCTAACAGCAATCTAATTGGGTAAGACAGACAAAGGATATGAGAAAAAAGTGTTATTACCCCCACTGTAAAGATGAGAAACTGAGGCAGAGAAATGAAGTGATTTGGGCTCAAAGACACACAAAAAGTCAGGCAGAGCCACAATTTGAAACCAGATCTCCTGGTTCAGCCCATTACACTGAGCACAATACCCTCCTGTCCTTTGAATAATGGGCCCAGAATGACTCACTGACAGAAAAACATGGTATTTGTGGAACTTTGTATTATAATTTAGTGTGTGGTTTTTAAAATTTGTTTACATTAAAATATAATGTATTTCATATTGTGCTGTTATGAACCGATTCAGGTTGTAATACAAGCAAAAAAAACCCTTATTACCTTCAACACATCTGTTAGGGAAGGAAGCTAAATGAAATGTACTGAAATAGCCCCTGCTATCTTCTTCAATTAACACAATTGGTTTCTCTACTCCTTCACCATCTTGCGTTGGTTTTGTCTATGTTTTTACTGCTTCATTTATGCTAGATAGTGGAACAGAATGTGCTACAAATGTTCAAAGGACTTTTATAGATGAAATAAATGGAGATTTGCCAATCGCCAATTCAACAGACAACTGTGATTGCAAAGTATCAGGTAATTTCACTTTTCTTGATCTGGGACAGAGCAAGCAGCAAAGAAACATCTTCATACACTTATCAATTCAATGACCTGTCTGAGCAAAATCTCTTTGATTCACAAACAGAACACTGGCTTTTTTGCTATACATAGTTTGACACTGTAGATGGGACTCATTTGACAATCTATATTTTCTGCAACCAGTAAATGAACATGCATATTTCCACCACTAATAAGTCATTTTCATGATAGGCTAGACAGACAAAAAAAGACCCCACCCCCCCTCTTATTTTAGAGCCACTGAATGAGATCAATGTAATCTCAGAAGTAAAGTTTGCTGTGATTATTAAAGCTAAAAATTTAGTCAGTTGTAGACTTTTATGTATTAACAGGAGTGTAAAATTTATAAGACATGATCTATGAGGAAAGGTTGAAAGATCTAGAAATGTTTAGTCTAGAGAAGAGAAGGCTGAGGGGAGACATAACAGACTTTGAATATGTAAAAGGTTTTTCTCCACATCTACTGAAGGTAGGACAAGTAGTAATTGGCTTAGTTTGCATCAAGGGAGATTTAGGTTAGATATTAAGAAAAACTTAATAACCATAAGAATAGTTAAGCACTGGAACAGGTTACCTAGGGAGATTGTGGAATCCCTGTTTCTGGAGGTTTTTAAGAACAGATTAGACAGAGACCTGTCAGGGATAGTCTAGGTATACTTTGCACAGCGAGATGGACTAGATAACAGCTTGAGATCATTTTGACCTACATTTCTATGATTCCATGTATTTCATTAAACACATTCGGAAAAGAACTGTTCTACAATGTTCTGAATTTACTTTCATTTCTTCTCTAAATGAATTTTGTGCCATCTAATAAATGTCCAGTTGATTGTGCATTTAAAGAAAAATGAGAGCTTGAGAGAATTTTGAGTTAATATAATCTTCAAAACTCTTCGCTTTGCTTCAGCTGCATATCCACTTGTCTTATTTTGTCATTAACAAAAACTATTTATTGCAGGGGTGCTGGAACAATTTGTATAGTGGGGATGGTAAGAGCCATTGAACCAAACTGTAAACCCTGTATATGATGGAAACCACTTCAAGCCAGAGGTCAGCACCCCTCATTCCAGCACCTGTGGTTTACTGTGAAGGTCTCATTTAAACTTGCCATATTAAAATGGATATTTGCCTCTTGACTGGGAAGATGAACTAAATGCCAAAGTCACCTAACAGCATCTTCATGTAACCTGATTTGCATTAAGTTAGGAGAAAGGTATCAGAAAAGAGTTAGATTTCCAAGAATCATAGAATATCAGAGTTAGAAGGGGGTCATCTAGTCCAGCTCCCTGCTCAGAGCAGGACCAATTCCCAACTTAATCATCCCAGCCAGGGCTTTGTCAAGCCTGACCTTAAAAACCTCTATGAAAGGAGATTCCACCCCCTCCCTAGGTAACCCATTCCAGTGCTTCACCACACTCCTAGTGAAAACGTTTTTCCTAATAGCCAACCTAAACCTCCCACACTGCAACTTGAGACCATCACTACTTGTTCTGTCATCTGGGACCACTGAGAACAGTCTAGCTCCATCCTCTTTGGAACCCCCTTTCAGGTAGTTGAAAGCAGCTATCAAATCCCCCCTCATTCTTCTCTTCGGCAGACTAAACAATCCCAGTTCCCTCAGCCTCTCCTCATATGTCATGTGCTCCAGCCCCCTAATCATTTTTGTTGCCCTCCGCTGGACTCTTTCCAATTTTTCCACATCCTTCTTGTAGTGTGGGGCCCAAAACTGGACACAGTACTCCAGATGAGGCCTCACCAATTCCGAATAGAGGGGAATGGTCACATCCCTCGATCTGCTGGCAATGCCCCTACGTATACAGCCTCAAATGCTGTTAGCCTTCTTGGCCACAAGGGCACACGATTGACTCATATCTAGGATGGCTAAGAAACTGCAATACTTCACTAAGCCCTGCGACTGAAAACTGCAGAAATTATCTGATCTTGAAAGATGATGCTTCTTACTTAGGAACCTCATTAATTGTGAAATCTTTGAATAAGATCTCAACCAGTTCTGTATTCACAGTTTATTGTTCTGTGTGGCCCTCAATCAACATAGAGGTGAACTTAGATTTTGTTTTACTTTCATGATCTTGCATCACCAAACATAATACCTTCCTCTCAGCTTCCCCCCAGCCTTTATCTATAAGTGTTCAAGTTGGCTTGGACTAAGTTACAGCCAAAAAGCTAAAGGATTCATAGTTGTATTTGATAGGATAAAATGTATAAATGATATAAACCATCCTGCTATAAGACAACCAGAGTAAGAAACTTCCTCTATGGAGACACTATTTCATAACTGTCTGTGATGAGTTATGAAGTACTTTCCTTGGAAGCATCTGGCACTGACCAGTGTTGGAGATGGGACACCAGACCACATGGACAACTGATCAGAGGAGACAATTCCTGTGTTTCTCCTCAGATATCTGGTTTTGCTCCTGTGATAGAATTGGAGTTGCTATGTAATAATTTATGAATACTGTATTTACTGGATTTATTGGGATGTTTATTGTATGACCATATTTTTATGTTAACAGAGGACCTTAAGGTAAAGCAAGCAGAAACCAAAAGAATGGCTCAAGATAAGCTACCCCTCAGGAAACAATTGAGAATTGTTATGGGACAATGCCTGGACTATTAGCTTTGAAGATTTTTACCTCCTCCCCAGCCAACCTGCAAAACTAGTTCTGTCCAGAAGGTCCAAAATCTGGGAACAGAGAAGAAAAAAGTAACTCTGGCTGTTTAAAACGGGCTTTTCTCTCAAGAGATGGAGGTAATTGTTCAGAGGAGCTGTTTGGGGGAATATAGACTGAGACATGTACTTACTGGGGTATCTGATGAAATTAGGCCTGCCTTGGTCAACATTAAGGATAGCTTTTAGGTCAGAGACACATACTTGTAAACTGTTTGTTGTTTTAAACCCCCTTCTATCTCTCTCTTATGCTTCATTCCTGCTGCAAACCAAATAATATTTTGGTCTTAAGAAGGATGTTTTGACACTGAGTGCTTCTGGTCACAGACTCCAAAGAGAAGAACTGCAGGTGCCAGCCAAGTAATCATAGTTGATACACTGGGTACTTGAGCCCTGGCCCCGTCTATAAGTACGGCTGCAGTTGGAGCTGGGGTGTGTGTGATTCCTAGCATGAGGAAACATACCTGCACCATCTCTCATTGAGCTAGCTTGCTAAAAATAGAGTGTAGAGAAAGCGGCGCAAGCCACCCCAAGTATGTGTCTATAGTCTTGCATGTAGCCTGTCACTCTATTTTTTATATTTATACACTCTATTTTTAACATGCTACCTTGATTAGAGCTAGTGTAGGTATGTCTCCTTGAACTGAGAATTACACCCCAGCTCCACGTGTAGACATACCCTAAGAGTTGGAGAATTGTGGAATTCTACTGCAGGAAAGGTAAAAACATGAGATCTGGCACCTGAGGGGGTGCACTCAGACAGACCAGGAACAGAGATGCTGCTAGCTCTGTAAACATGACAGCTTATTTTCAACAAAAGGGGGGGGGGGGAAGATTCCATCTTATTTACCCAACCTAGCATAAGACAGACAAGTGTTGCAATCAAAGTTTTTTACAGCGCTTTTTTTCCTTTTGGTCCTTATGCATCTGCATATAGATTCTTACTTCACATTCTTGACCCTGACCCAAAGGCATTACAGAAGTATTCACTAGTTATGGTTCTAAGACAGTGGTGGGAAACCTGCGGCCCATGGGCCGCATGCAGCCCATCAGGGTAATCCGCTGGCAGGCCGCGAGACAGTTTGTTTACATTGGCACGACCGCCCACAGTCCCAGTGACTGCGGTTCACCGTTCCCAGCCAACAGGAGCTATAGGAAGCGGCGCGGGCCACAGGGACATGCTGGTTGCCACTTCCCGCAGCTCCCATTGGCTGGGAATGGCGAACTGGGGCCACTAGGAGCTGTGGACAGCCGTGTCAATGTAAACAAACTGTCTTGTGGCCCCCGCCAGTGGATTACCCTGACAGGCTGTATGCGGCCTGCAGGCCACAGGTCGCCACCACTGTTCTAAGAGATGATTTCTCCATTCAATTTCTTTGGGACAAACTTCTTTCCCATTTACCTTGTTGACTCTTCCCATTCCTCATAGAGAACTACCCTAGGCATGCTCATAACCTCCAATTAGGATCAACGGCAACTAATCCTATTAACTATCCTCTTGGTTCTGTGCACCCTCAACTATCACTGAAGCCAATGGGAGGTAACGGTTCTCAACACCTTGCAGGAACATAAAAAAAGAAAGAAAGAACAAACAGCCATCGCTTTTCCAACAAAATGCCTTGCAATCTGGGTGACCTCCTGAACTTGAATAGTTCTGGGCCTGCCTCCAATTTTGTATCCTCAGCACAGTATTCATTAGCACTTCACATTCCTGCTGCCAACCCTCCAAATCATTTCTTAAAAAAGTCTAAATTCTTCTCCTTGCCATAATATTGGCAGATACATTAAAAATTTAACATTTTCTAATAATAAATGCATTTGCTTATATGAAACATGCTGTGACATCTTTCCAAAAAGAGCCAAAAATACATTAAACTGCAGTTCAGGTTTGAGAGACAATCAAAACAATATTAAGCAGTCATCCAAAAGATCCTTTGGCATTGTATATTTTTCCTAATTATGCTTGTGTGAATAAAATATCTATATTTTAACTTGATATATTTTCAAGAGTTTGCTGTGTATGCACCAAATAGTTATATGTAGAAATACAGAAATGCATTAAAAACATTATTTAGAGTAATTGTCTAGCATTACTCACCATCCTACGAACCCTTACTCATGCTGGTACTCTTTACTCATATAGGACCACATTTTGTCACACTTATAATGAATACCACCTTACTTAGTAATCGGCCCCATTCACACCCATTGGGCCACTTGCAGAAAAAGGTGCTACTCAGTGTGGCAGAATTTAGGATAGTGGAATCTAGCCCAGAAGCAACCCCATTGACTACTCACAGAGGTGAAGACTGCTCATATGAATGTTTGTAAGATGGAGCCATGAGTTGTTAGCCCTCCAAATGCAATCTATTTGAAAATTCTCATATATTACAAGTTTTCCCGTAAGGATTCCAGCAATATATCTTTGTACACAGATATACAGCTAGAAATTTCAAGTGGGCAACTAATGTTAGTCAAGTTACTAACATATATAATCCTTTTGGAAGATCAGACCCTAAAGCTCCAAATCTTCACTGTAAAAGTGTATCCTAGTAGGCAGATGACAAATACTTTGATCTAAGTTTCAAAGGGTTTCAAAGTTTTGACCACTTTTACTAACATTCAGATTCCACTAAAGTCAGTAGGAATCTTTTCATTGACCTGAATAGGAACTGTAAAGGAGAATGCAAGACCATCTTTATTTCCTGTTTTCACAGATCATTACACCCTTGCTATATGCCCCCCTATTGGCCACTTTGAATAATGGCTCTAAACATTCACAATTAACACCACAAAGCTAAACTAGGCTCCTTGTGTACTTTTCTACACAAATAGTCTCACTGAAATCAATAGTCTTTCCAACAAGTCTTGGCAAGTTAATTGAGTAAATGGATTTATGCATCACTTGCTGAATTTTGTCTGAAAATCCTTCCGAGTGGAGACTTTAAAAGTATCATTTAAACTTCCTCCATAATGGAATCTGCTAAGAGAGAGAGAAGTTTTTAAAGTGTTCTGAGGAGTTTAAGGTGTCTGGCTGCTAGTTAGGGTCTGATCCTTCAAACACATATGGACATGAATAACTTTACTGAGTGGCCCAGTTCAACTGACTTGAATGTTTTTGAATACCTCTTTTTCTTAAAAACACATGCAATATTATTTATAGTTTTAATCACAAAAAGAATTAAAACGCCTAAAAGTCATCAGCAGAAGCTTATTACAAATCAAAACTAAAAGTAAGAACTAAATGGTAACTGAAGTGATAGAAATGTGTTCCTATTTTTTTCTTTTGAAGCCATGTTTACTTTCATTAGTTACCTTACTATTCAGTTTCAGTAAGAGTGTTTGTTTACTAAGATACTACTCAAGAAGTAAGCATGGGCGGAACCTCTGCAATCAAGAAAATTCTTAATATTTTCCATTTTTAGCTCCCAAATATCCATCCCACATTATTTTTGCCACTAAGAATTTTAACCCAGTTTGTCATATTTTTAAAAACCATCCCCCAATTGATATCCTGTCCTTACTCATAGTTTATACATTATATTCAGTAAAATATATACACAACTTGTTTTAAACAAACAAAATTATTTCTCCCCCACACACTTAAAAATTATATTAAATTACATTGTATCTCCAGATATAGGGCCTGATCCAAAGCCCAATGAAGTCAATGGAGATGCATCCACTGACTTTACTGGGCTATGGATCTATTTATCCAGATAGATATATGGCCCTCAAGACTGAAGTATCTGAGTGCCTAAGTGATCAAGCCCATGGAGCTTTTGATTGAACAAATCAGGGAAGGACAGCAAAAGGAGAGAACAACCAAATAAAAAATAAAAAGAATCAACAATAAACAATCCAACAACTCATGGTCTGTAACGAAAATAAAATATTAGGATTACAAAATGTACATAAAATTCTGAGAAGGCAGCAGGCCTGATTCTGCAAGTCACTCATACCAAGTACAGATGCCTAAAATTTCATGCTGCCCAATCTGAACACTGATGAACTTTGGGAAAGTTCATATCTTACAATGTAGCTTGGCACCATGTCTAGCCATTCAAGATGCTGATATAGGATGAAGACCTGCAAACTTGAAACCCAAGTGGTCTTTATTCTGATCCTGAAGGTACCTTTAATACTACAGTAATGGAAGCCACATAAATAGATGACTACATAGATAACATAGTCCTCAAACTCCAATTATTGTCTAGAAATTACTCCATGCACTGGGCTGGGCTGAAAGGCTGGCTTCAAGTTTGGTATATTCTCTTTTAGTTCAATATGTGAACAGAATATAATTGAATAGAAACACACTTATGTTAACAATTGGTCTTATTACTTTTTTATTTCAGTAACCTGAAAATAATCAGCTTCACATCAGCACCTTTTCTTTTCCACATGTCTAATTTCATTTCTAGTAATGTTTAAAAAATGGGTCTTAGTTTTCAGTAATTAAATAAAGTGAGATGTTCACACATTTAACATTTCTATGAGGTGGAAAATAGGCAATAAGAATAACTGCTATGGTATGGCTGAAAATAAGAGAAGAGAAAATGATGCACAGTAGCAGGAAAGAGGCTTTTATGTCAGTTTTGCTTTTGTACAGAATGCAGACTTACAACTCATTCCAGAGTGTCTTAGTGTGACAGACTTCATAAAAAGGTCAACAGAGAGAAACAAGCAACAAAGGCAACAGCAGAATAGATCTGTCAACAGCAGGTAAGAGTTTTTATCTGAATGTAAACAGTACATGAAAAATACATTTAAAGATGTGACAAAACTGCAAAAATGCACTAGTGGAAAGATTGTTTTTAGCTATTGGTATCCCTCTCCCTCTATGCTTAACCACCAGGAACATGATATATTTAAAATCTAAATTTCTGAAATTTGCAAATCTTCCTGTTCCGCTTCCTCTGTGTACAGGGAATTTCCTAAATACCACAATTCTACTGCATGGAGAGAGGGGACTAGATAGAGGAACTCTGCATGCCACATAAGTAGAAGCATTATACAGGTTGTATTCTCAGGTTCTGAAGGGAAATCACTCTGAATGCTCCTTCTTGAGACCAAAGTGGATACCAGAAGCAATTATTAAACTACAGATATGTAGGTATAAATGGAGGATCAGCAGCACAGAATTAAGGAGTAGGTGAAGAATTTAGGATACCACATTGGATAGCCAACTCTGTAAATAGTCACCGTCCGTGAGATAATGCTCTTGTAATAACTCACTTTGGCCCAGATGAAAAAAAAAGTGTGCCAGGAAGAACCCAAATGGGTCTGCATATCATACAGAAATAAACATTGTTCATTCAAAACACAACCTATCTGCAAGACTTCACAAAGATAACAGTAGAGAACCAGATCTTAATTAATAAATGACCATCTGAATATTCATGTATGTGCAAAGATATTATATTTTCATCATATGGATTACTGACAGAGTAGATTACATAGTGAGGCTACAGCAGAAGTCTAATGAAAATCTCTAGTAAATACAGCTCAACAATATTCTGCAGAATATTTATCAGCATTTTAGAGAAGAATACACGCCTCAACATTGTAACTCATTTCATATAAACAAAAATATTGCACTGCATTAAAAAGATTAATCTCAAGGCTACCTAGAAAAAGTAACATGCATTTTTCTTAACTTTTCAGAGTTTTGGAAAGGCTCGGACACTTTAAGTTAAATCAGAAAGTTGACTATATGGCTTTGCCATTAACTTAGATGAAATTGTATTAGTGGAAATGTATACTGATTTCTACAATAAAAGATCAATTTGTTTAACTTGGTCACTTTATAGATAGGAGTGGAGTTCCAAAGCAGAAAATCAGCCTGAAAATGTACTCAATTATTATTTTTTTAAATTAAGAACTGAAAAAAATATTTACAGTTTTCTGACTAGCTGGAATTGTTTAGTAACTCTGTCCGTCTGCTAGGACAAACTCTCCCAAAATCATTGCATTGGTTGAGGATATAAATTAGAAGACAAGTTTCTTATGCTGTTTAATATTTCCTTACATGACAACTGGACTATTTACAATAGTAAGTCAGTCTGATAAAAATCCAACAAGACGTTAACCTAGGACAGCTCTAAAAACAGAAGACCACCATATGGTCTACTGAGCCCTGTCCTCAGAAGCCCAGGCTACCTCACTGTCTCAGCATCTGGCTTAACCCCCAAAATGCAATTAGTGACTAGTATATTTTTATTGTTCCACCCAAAAACATGCCCTGGACCCTCAAAAATGGATACACACTACCTTATTTCCTTTTGTTGATGATTGTAACAAAATATGACAATTTCTTTCTGCTCCAACCATCCTTTGTGTAAAGAAATTCTGCCTGAATGCCTAGATGTTGCTAATCCTTTCTTCAGCATCAGTCCATGACCTCTTGTTTTCAAATACTGTAAGACAGCAACTCAAACAGCTTACTGGCATGAATCTAATCCTCTCTTTTCCACTTCACTTTAATGACATAAGAATTCCAGGTCCCCAATTATATTGGCCAAATCAATCTTCTTCATAAGTAACATTCTCCCAAAATCCTGAATCATTTTGGTTTTGGTCCACAGAACCTTGTCAATCTCCACAAAATCCTTCCAAAAATAGTGGTCACAGTTACACAGGCAATTTCTAATAAGTTTCCTATTCTTTACATAATATAGTGTTAGAATATCTCCTCTGTATTCATGCGTGGGCCTCTCTCTTTACATCTTAAGATTCCCCTCATACTTTTACTGTTATTATTCATCATGCAGATGGTTATAATGTATTGAAATACTGCTCTTGATTACAAGCGCACAACCTTACCGCGTGTAAAAGGGTGCAGTACTGATTGCCAAGTGCTTTTCTGGATTTATATTGTACACAGCATTAAAATTTCTTTATTAATTTACTGTAGTATTTTGATGAGCACTAGCCTCTTGGTTGGCACAGTGTACTATGAAATGTTAACTGCGTGTGCTACCTGGGACTTATTAACTACTTTGACAACACAGACTGTCTTGTGGGAAATAAGATATGACCCCAGTGAATGTACATACATGTTACAGTAGAACTTCTTGTCAGAGTTTTACTAGATCTACAAAGCCATCTTATCGATCCCAGTAATTTGACTATAAAAGATGGATACCAGTCCTTTATAAGTTGGATAGAAAAGAGCATGTATGCTTACAATGCATAAAGAGGGGACTATGTGAGTCCATGAGAGCTAGCAATTGTCAAGAAGGCTGGCTGTAGGTTTCAGACACATCAAAGTCTCACCACAGATATGCCCCAATCATGTCCTTTGTATTTCTTCCCAGGAAGAGTCCAGGCTGTTCATTTTGCCTACAGGGAGGTTACAACATCAATAAGACACTCCATGATGTGTCTATGGCAAGACCAAATCTTCTCTCAATCCAGTGATACTTAAAAAAGATTTTGTGCTATTTATTTTTCTGGTCATGTTAGAAAGATAACCTGGGACTGTGCATGTGTATATGATTAATGCAGTTGGATGTTTAAAGGTGCTCAGAACCTTTGAAAAATAAAACCTCTTAAAAGTATCTCAATTCAGACACCCAAAAATTGAGGCACCCAAAATCACAAGTCATTTTTGAAAAAATAGATCATGGTATCTTACAGAGTCTCCTCTGTTTTGATCATCAAAGTGCATGAAGCCTAGACCAGTTTTTAAAATGCCTAAAATCAGCATTTTTGTTTCTTTCTCAAGACAATATGAACTAAAATTATGCATTCACTTGAGGTGAAAGACAAGAAAGATCCTGTAACAAAAGAAACGCTGTAGGAAAAAAATACCTTAAAATGTTAATATAAATATAAAAAGTTCATTGGGTGATGTCAAGTTTAGATACAATCAAGCTAAACTAAGACTTTAGAAAATTTCTTTAATAATGGCTGCATGATGCAAATTCCTGATGAAATAAAATAGATGCAAATTCCTGATGAAATAAAATAGAAGAAAATCACCTGGCTTAAGGCCAAGTCAGTAATTCTTCAGATTATCTACTTTAGGTTTCAGACTTCACTTTGTCCCTCACTAATGCTCTAGTCTATAGCCTGTCTGATGTTCTAATAGCAGGGAAAAAACTAAACTGCAAGAGCAGCATTTAAAGCCTTATGCCAATCATGATGATCAAGTGTTTTTCATCCTGAAAGGTGCTAAGAAATAGACAAGATCTACAGGTGAAGAATTCAGTCTATATGAATTCCTTCTGGATATGGAGAATTGCCAGCTAGACAGGAGCAGTTCACATATGAAATGTATTGCTGCAGCCGTCATCTCTTTCGGAGTTCATACTAACAACAAACATTACAACACTAATAAAAGCCATCTGGCCTTGTGTAGCTTTACATCTCCACGCCGCTGTCTGTATCTACAATGTTTAGTCACTCCTGCAGTTCTGGGTTCTGGAGGGCAAAATGGAAACTTTTAGAAGGAGAGGAAACAGAAGCAAAATAATTAAGAGGCTAACACTAGCAAAAGATCAAATACCTACTTTGAGAGGCACTGTCAGTCTTTTTAGAGTCTAGATTTAGTGCCAGATTTTCTCCTTATCGGTAAAATCCAAAGGAGGTGCCAGGGAGAAGAAATTTTTTTGCAAGAGGAGGGCAGATGTCCTTGTGGTGAAGGCACTGAACTAGAACTCAGAATATCTGGGTTCAATTCCAAACTGTTTCACAAGCCACAATCGGTCTCTGCTTCAGTTTACCTTCTGTTAAATGAGGATAATGTTTCCCTACTTCAAAGAGGTTTCTGCGGGTTGTCAAAAGTTGGTGACTGCATGGTGCTCAGATACTACAGGAGACCATAAAAGTACTGAGATAGCAATCATTCTTAATTTTTTCCATTGAGGCTTGCTGTGTGTCCTCCCAGCACAGGGTTCCCCCAACCTACATTGATCTTAGTGGATTTTGGTGCCCTAGTGCCTCCACACTGTCTCTTCCAGGGAGTGGCCCATGGGGCACTGCTTACAAGTACCCATAGGCAGTAGCCCTTAGAATCACTATTAAAAGAGAGGATTCTGCTCAGAAGTTTATCCACACTTAGGCTGCATTAATTTCTAAGTGGATTCCCAGTAGTGCTAGGAAGGAGATATACACAATCTCTGGGTCCCTTGCTCCAGCCTACCCCCACCACCACCCCAGCTACCCAAACCTTGCAGAAGACCGTTGGCAAAGTCTGTGGGGAAGGCAGGCTGTTGTTCCTCCTTCACACCAAAGGGTGAAATCCAATCAAGTCCTCAATTGCTATTTTTATTGTTTGTCCTGAAATATTTTTCAAATCTTTCATATTATTGTCTGTTTTCTTGGTTTTTATTTTAAATTATGTCCTTTTTAAATTTTAATTTAGTTTCCCCTACCTATGATTCATCCCCCCCCCCCCCTTGTCAATCCAACACACAATAATGATATAGGCAGAATTGCCCTAATGGAGGTCAGGGGTGGTCCAGACACTTTTTTCCACCGTGACATTTCATTCCCGGTGGAAGGATTAGCCCAGTGTCAGCAACAGGAGGGCCTTGCTTTTAGCCTTTAGGCCAGCCATGTCCCCCAAATAAAAGAAAGGTTTTTTTAACTTTATGATCCATATTTTTTACCCTTCTCCATTTGTCTCCGTGCATCTGAACAGGGCCGGCTCCAGCATTTCTGCCGCCCCAAGCAAAAAAAAAAAAAAAAAAAAAAGCCGCGATCGGCAGCAGTTCAGCGTCAGGGCCTTCGCTCCTAGAGGGAGTGAGGGACCTGCCGCCCCCAAATTGCCGCAGGTGCCGCCCCTCTCCCTTGGCCACCCCAAGCACCTGCTTGTTAAGCTGGTGCCTGGAGCCAGCCCTGCATCTGAAGAATGCTGAGGGTTTTCTTTTTTGACTGCCTATTACACTGGCTTGGCCTTTAAACTGAGTTTGCAGAAAGGTAGTGTGCTATCTTACTGGCCCAAGTTTTCAGTTTAAACTATTAAGGGTATGTCTACATTGTAGCTGTGAGGCGTGATTCCCAGCATAGGTAGACAGAGAGACAGAGCGCCGGCTCTGCTTGAGCTAATTTGCCAAAAATAGCAGTATAGATGTTTTGGCACAGCCAGCAGCTCAAGCTAGTCACCTGAGTCCAAACCTGCCCAACCCCGTAGGTCCAAGGTCGGGTGGCTAACCCAAGCCACCACCTGTGCTGCAACACCCACACTGCTATTTTAGCATACTAGCTGTCTACACACTGGGAATCACACCTCCCAGCTGCAGTGTGGGCATGCCATTAGACTTCCTGGAACCACTGTTAGTCTGCAGAAACAAGGAGGAATCCCTGTGGCACCTTAGAGACTAACATACATATTTGGGCATAAGCTTTCATGGGCTAGAACCCACTTCATCAGATGCATGGAGTGGAAAATACAGGAGTAGGTATAAATACATGAAAGGATGGGGGGTGCTTTACCAAGTGTGAGGTCAGTCTAACGAGATAAATCAATTATCACTGGTATCCCGCTGTTAATTGATTTATCTCATTAGACTGTCCTCACACTCGGTAAAGCAACCCCCATCCTTTCATGTATTTATACCTGCTCCTGTATTTTCCACTCCAGGCATCTGATGAAGTGGGGTTCTAGTCCATGAAAGCTTATGCCCAAATAAATTTGCTAGTCTCTAAGGTGCCACAGAACTCCTCGTTTTTTATGGGAATCAGTATCCTGTCAGAATTTTTGAGATTTCAAATTTTTTTCCTGTTATGAACTGAGACAAAAAGACTAAATCCTGGAAATTTTCACTATCCACCAAGCTAAAAAAACTATTTGCTTTGAGTCAATCAATACATTTCATCTTGATAATTTCTACATGTTTCTTTTTAATTTTGACTTTTTAAACTTGTTTTAGTATACAGTGAGCTAAATTTGAAAACAGAAAGTCGTTCTGAAAAAATGAACCTTTTCATTTTGAAAGTGACGAAACAGGGCAGACAATTTCAAAACTTTTTTCTCCAACATTTTTTCCGTTGGGAAATTCTTTGAAACTGACCCCGCCCCAAGACAGTTTTAGTTTTGATTAATCATCAAAACATTCACATCCAGTTCTAGTGCCCAACTCCCACTGAAAGTCAAACTAACATTTGTGCCTTTAGTCTCCCCCTAGAGCAGTAAAATCTTGCAGTAACCTAGACCAAAACCTGAGTAAGTGAAGATTTAGGCCACAATCTGGAAAACTGAATCCATGGAAACAGTGTTTTCTGAGCCCCAATGATGGGGTTTTTTACCTGGACTCAGTGGTCTCTCCATGAAAGATCCAAATGCAAATGCAGGGTCATCAATAATAAATTTAATTTTAAGACAGACACAGTAACAATTGTTACGAGTAAAAATTTTCAAAAGCACAGAAATGACTTAGAAAACTCGCACCCGGTCTACACTTAAAAGTTTTGCCAGTATAGTAATGTCGGTTAGGGGTATGATTTTCTATGAGTTTTTATATCAGCAAAAACCATAAAGTAGACTAAATTATTTTATTCAAACTAAGCTCTATCTGCAAAAGAATGGTTCTACACTACTTCTATTTGTATATACACTAGAACGGTTTACTGGTGTAGGAATACCAGCAAACCTTTTCTAATGTAGACTAAGCCTAAATCCCATTTTCAAAAGAGACTTAAATACCTGAGGCCAGATTTACAAAGATATTTGGGCACTTAAAGATAGGTGTCCAGTGGGATTCTCAAGATGCCTAAGCAGCTTAGGCATCTAACTCCCATTGATTTCAATAGGACCTAGGCACCTAACACTCTGAGGTGCTTTTAAAAATCCTACTAAGTGTCTATGAGCATCTTTGCAAATCTAACCCTTAGGAGTCGAAGTCTCACTGAAAGGCAATGGAACAGACTTCTAAGGACCAGATTCACAAAGGAACTTACATACCTAACTCCTGCTGTAGGGACCCAATATTTAAGTGTCACTGGCATTCACAAAACCACCCACTGAGATGCCACCTAGCTCTAGAGGGGCCAAAGTTCCCATAGCACGTAAGATCCTGCCACTGAGCATAAGCACTGCTGTCTCAGGCAGGCGCCCGGAAGCCTCTCTCTTACCTAAGCCTCAGCAGGATTCTTAAACTAGGCACTGCTCCATCCATCTTGCCTGCCTAACTCCATACAAAACTGGGGGGAGGCCTCTCCTATATCATTGAGTTCACTCACCCAGGATATGGAAATACCCTGTTCAATTCCTCCCTCTGCCTGATGGGGAGAAAGCAGTTGAACATGGGTCTCCCACCTCTCATGTCGATGCCCTAACCACTGAGCTATGAGGTATTCTGGTGTGGGTTTCTCAGTCCCTCCTGTTGAAGCTGTTCCACGGTGTAGAAATAATTAAGTATGCATTGAGCCAGAGAAAGAGAGGATTACTTTAGAGTCCAGCAGTTTGGGCACTCACCTGAGAGGAAGAGGGAGGAATTGAACCCACAGGGAAAAATTGCAGCCAAGCTCCCCCCTCCTCGCCTTCTTCTCCCTCCCTCCCCACCCCCCCCCAGCATGCCGCGTCCCCGCTCCTCCCCCCTTCAGCGCTTCCAACTGCCTAACAGCTGTTTGGCGGCGCTTAGTGCTTTCCAGGAGGGAGGGGCAGGTACGTGGCACGCTCAGGGGAGGAGGTGGAGAAGAGGAAGGGCAGAGGTGGGGACTTGGGGGAAGAGGGTGCAATGGGGGCTGAGCAAGGGCGGTGAAGGGGTAGGAAGAGGCGGGGGGTGGGCGAGCACCTACCCAGCAGAGGGGAAATTGGCGCCGTAGGGGTGAGTGGTGGGAGGGGGGTGAAGAGGCAGGTGGCGGGCAGGCAAGCGAACGGGCGAGCGGTGGGGTGGGGGACTGAGGAGGGACGCAGCAAGCCAATGGCAGGCCAGGGGATGAGGAAGGGCTTGGGGGGGGGGCGAGCGGAGACGGGGCAGTGTGGGGGCAGAGCCTGGGAGGAGCAGGGGTGGACCGTGGGCAGGGCTGATGGCACCCCAATGTGTCCCAATATTTTAGTGTGGTGATCTGGTCACCCTATCCATTAGCTGGAAAGCTGGAATCTGAAGCTAGACAAATTCAGACTGGAAATAAGATATACAATTTTAGCAATGAAAGTAATTAACCATTGGAACAACTTAACATAGGACATGGTGGATTCTCCATCACTGGGAATTTTTAAATCAAGATTGGATATTTTGCCTAATAAATATGTTCCATGAAATATTTTAAGGAAGTTCTATGACCTGTGTTATACAGGAAGTCAGACAAGATGTTCACAATGGTCCTTTCTGACCTTGGAATCTATGAATTAGTTCTTTCAATTGTATATGTGTTTTATAAAAATATGGACAAACATCAATTGTTCAGTTATCAAGGTTTTTTTAACACAAACTACACAATCAAAGTTCATTATGAAATGTGGAATACTTGAAATGGTGTAAAATTAATTTCATTTTGTGCTAATAATGAAGAAATGTTTTTTTTATTAATTCTGCATATTATGTGATTGGTTATTTTTTGTCTGGCTCAAATGCAAGATAATCTTTTGTAAAAGGAATTTTACAATTCTCTTGATTATAAGTGGTTGTTATCAATTAATGGATACAACTTCTATGAACCATGGTGAATTCCTATACATTGTATTTTCCTGTCCATTTTTGCGTAATAAAGGCACTGTTATGAAACAAAGCATTCCGAACATGCAACTTTTTATAATCAGAATTTAGAGAAAGGCTTTAAATGTCAGAAGTAAAAAATATTGCTGCTGAAAACAGATAAACCCCTTCGCTGTGGAGGATGGTATGGATTCCTCTTTATGTATTTCAACCAGCAGATTTTTCTGCTGTGTTCTAGGTTTTCTAGATACCCTCTATTCTATAAACAAATCCCCAACACAACAAATAAGTTTATAAAACTCTAATAGGAGATAAACTAGCAGCATGTCCAGGTTTTCTCTAAAGGGCAGATAGTGTAGTGCACAATTGCTACTAAATTAAAAAGAGAAGTAACGGATATCGCAGATGATACAGTACATCTTTTGGGACATTTTCATTACAATCTTGGATGGCTCATTACTTTAAAGGGTTCCAAAGACTTGCTTTAAAGAGCCCCTGCCACATTTGGATATTTAATTACAGGACTCATTTCAACTGGGCTGGATTTCCATTATTTTTAAAGGAAAGTATTTGGGCCTGAATAAACTCCTGAACCATTTAAACAAAATGGGTCACCTGTTGATGTTGATGCTCCATTTTCCCCTCAAACTTCAATGGGAGTTTGGAAAATAGGAATCCCCATCCTGAGTTAGATCAGTGGCCATCTACACCAGTATCCTCTCTCAGAATGGCTAGTGCCAACTGCTTCAGAGAAAAATACAAGAGACCCTGCAGTATGCGGTTATGGGATCATGGAAAATGTCCTGCTAGCTCCAAAAGTTAGAAGTTTGTTTAGGTCTTGAAGCATGAAGGTTTATATTCATTGCAAAACTTTATTTTTTTCATATTTTGTATTATAATTCTGGGTGCTCTCATTGCCCAAATAAATGGCTGATCTTTGAATCTTGCTAAGCTCTTCGCTTTTATGATACCACCAAGTTTGCCTGGGGAAGGACTTCACAATGTAGCCACTTTTCCCACTCCCTTCACCATTGTTTTATTTTGGGGAAGATCATTATTTATGTATTAATGTTAATAAAGTCTAGTAAATACAAGTGGGGGCCCAAGATAGCAAAAACATTAACATTCCATTTATTAGTCATATTGTAGAATTTTACACAGAAGACAACCCCATCAAATAAGCCTAATAATAAATATTCCTTTCCCCTATTTAAGATTGTCATATGTCAGCTATGTCTTCATGCGCATATCCCTTTCTTAGAATTATAGTTCCTTCACAGGTTTTAGAAATTACATCCATTTTCCCCAAAAATTCTCCCAAACTTATTTTCCATTCCAAAAATATTCTTCTTACCATTTCCATAATAAATTCTTTCACAGATGGAACGATTTTTTCCTTCCAATATCTATGGATAATTTTACAGCTATCAAAAGACTAAAGAACTCTAGGTCTGTTGTTCCCTTGGCATTTCTATTAGATTAGGCATACTGCATATGCTAACGTTATATACACACCACATATATCATTTTGCTTCCTTTTTTGTTCATAGGCTATGTGATTATATTAAGATGTTATATTTATAGAGGATCTATCCTGATTCTATGATTTTAATGTCCTAGCTTTTCCCTCTGGATGTTTATAACTCACCTTCCTTTTTTGAAAATCCTCCTTGTAGTTTATTGCCACACTATTTCATAGCACGATGCCTCCCTCCTGCCACCCCCCTACTCACAACCCCGCAGCATGTCAAACAATTACATTAGCCATCCAGTTCTGATCCTGTTCAGTATTTTCTCAAAAACTACACTGAGCTTTAAATGCACAAAATGGTCGTTGCCACGGTCTTCATTTCTGAGCTTTGACAGTTGCAATTTTCTTGTATTCTGTTACTAAAAATAGAACTGCTTCCAACTACCTGAGCTGGAAACCCACAGGAAAGCTAATTAAACAGTCGGTAAACAATGCTCCTCCCCATTGTGTAAATGGTAGGATAAGAACAGTGGCTCAGATCTGTGTTAATGAACCAGATTTATGTGCCCCTGCAAGTCTTTGAAATCTTTCAAGTGTAATTTATTTAATTATTCTTTGTTGTTTACTTCAGAGATAAATTATCATTTAGGTAAATAAATATTTGACTGCTAGATCAACAAATGAGAAAAAAGAGCAATCACTTCTTTTTTAAAAAAAGACAATCTGGGCCATACCCTCAGTTTGTGAAAATCAGTGCAGCTACATTGATATCAATGGAACTTCGCTGATTTACACCCGCTGAGCAGGGGCGGCTCTTGGCACCAGCAAAGCAAGCAGGTGCTTGGGGCGGCCCATTTGCAGCGGCGGCAGGGATCCAGCCTGGGAGCTGAGAACCACCAGGGGGGGCCTGGGAGCTGTAGTTCCTTGGTTAGCTCCCTGCCTATAGAGCCAGCCCTGGAGCAGGGAAAGAACTACATTTCCCAGCATTCCCTTGGCCGCTATCAACAGGAAAGGGAGGGGGAGGGAGTGAGGTAGCTGAGACCTCATGCTGCAGCTTGCTGTGCATGGAGAGCTGCACTGTGAAGGGTAGGGATACCATATTTTAATATTCAAAAAAGAGGACACTCCACAGGGTGGGAAGGGTAGCCCCGCCCTCATCCACTCCCTCCCAATTCTCACTCCCGGACTGCCCCCCACAGAAACCCCAACCCATCCAACGCCCCGCTTCTCCTTGTCCCCTGATCACCTCCTCCCAGGACCCCTGCCCCTAACCACCCCCTGGGACCCCACCCCCTATCTAAGCCTCCTTTCTCCTTGTCCCCGACTGCCCCCACCTGAGACCCCCCCACCCTAACTGCCCCCCTAGGATCCCACCCCCTACCTGTCCCCTGACTGCCCTGGACCCTATCCACACCCCCACTCCCGACTGAGCCCCAGGACTCCCACGCCTATCCAACTGCTGCCTGTCCCCTGACTGCCCGCCCAAACCCCTGACCCATCTAACCCCCCCTTCTCCCTGCCCCTGACTGCCTCCTTGAACCTCCGCTCCATCCAACCCCCGTGCTCCCTGTCCCGACTGCCCCGACCCCTCTCCAAACCCCCATCCCCTGACAGGCCCCCCCCAAACCCCCAACCCATCT
>NC_048298.1:18690713-18836665 GCF_013100865.1 Trachemys scripta elegans | reverse complement strand
AGAAGACTTCCCCAGACTGGATTAGGGATACTGGTGTGACCTCACCTTGCAGCCCCCAAGAAGGAATTGGGTGGACTAAATGGACAGTGCCCCTGTCTGAAGCCTAGCAAGGGAGGTACGTGGATCCCACTAGAATTTAAAATGAAAAGTAAGGGAGGGGAGGCTCTACTAAAGGACCTGGGCAGCTTTAGATACAGTACCAGGCAAATAGGAGGATTTACACTTCTGAGCCATGGAAGCAGAAATTGACTTTTCCTTTCCAGATTTAGCTAATATTCAGAAAGGGAATCTAGCACCTGCCTTCCAGATTTGAACACCTCAAAATTCAGGAGTGCTCAAGCTCAATTTGGGCAGCTGTTACTTCATTTCTCCCAAACCAAATGTACTGATCCACTGTAACTTGCTGTAGAAAAGGTAGGATGAAATTGAGCAAGAAATGCTTCCCAGTGGTTATTAGGACTGGAATTGCTATTTTCAACAGCCATTGCCTTTTTTTTTTTTAGTTTTATTTGTTTAAAAGGAAGACAGTGATATTGCATTGGCAAATTCCCCATAGAAACAAAGAGTGGAACAAAAGAATAATAAAGGCACCTCAGCTTTTCCTCATTTATGTAGGACAGTCTTATAATATGCATCCAGATATCCTCCAATCACACAAGCTGAAAATTGTTCCATTTTACTGCAGTTCTGTAACCATATGGGAACCAATCCTGTCTGTGTTCTGTGCACATCCAAAATTCCTGCTGCACGACTCACCCTAGGAGTGAGTTACCAGTGACCCAGGGCTGGGGCAGAAGGAGGGTTCAGGGGCGGGGGGAGGGAGAGAGCCCAGGGTTGGGGTGGGGGACAGCCAAATTTTTTTTTTGCTTAGGGCAGCAAAAAACCTAGAGCCGGCCCTGCCACTGGGAGACTGGCCTTGTAGGTTTAACTGGAGCTCATCAGCACAGGGATTGTTTTCAATGGATTCAGAGAAGGAAATACTCTTTAAAAGGTGAGGTGCTGTCACATAACGACAGGAACAAATATCCTTTATTATAAACTGGCATCTCGTTCCCTCGTAAGTATCAGCCACCTTTGTCCACAGCATGATAGCAGGCTGCATGTTGGATATTCCATGTTAAAAGTACTCAAAGATTGACATACACTGGTCGGTTAGATTTTCCTGAGTATTTGTCAACTCAACATGCGTTTTCTTGCTCTTTGAGCCTCACTGTGCACTCCTTAAATGGGGCAGGATCAGAATTACTCAAACACATTTGCGTAGATGCTGCCTTCATTCCTGTGTCACCCTCCAGGCCCTTCTCTATTATCCATACCCAAAGCATTCCCTCTGGTTTCCCAAGTGATTAAAGGACACATCTCATGTTTTGACAGGTACCAGGTAACAATTCATAGACTGATGCACAACCACCAGTAAGAACGACCCTGGTGCATTAGCAACTGCAAAATAAAGCTCATTTTAGGACTAATTTTGCATTGTTTTCTGATCCAAAACCCATCCTGACTTCAGAATAAAGAGGCAGAAGGATTTTTTTTACAAAAAGGAAAGATACAGACTTTAAAACAGCCGAATTTGGTCTTTCTAGATTAGAACTCAGAGAGTAAGCAGGCTGGCCTTACCATGAGGCGAACAGAGGCAGTCACCTCAGGTGCCAGACTGCGGGGGGGGCGGGGGGGGTGCCACTTAGACCCAGAGTGTAGAAAATTGTGTCTGCTGCTGGTGCATATGTATTCTCTCTGCTCTAGATGCACAGAGATGGTGGAGTGCTGGAGGAAGGAGGAGACATAACAGACAAGCAGGAGAAAAGGTGAGAGGGAATAACAGAAAGCAGCAGGAGCTTCAGGGAGAGAGAGGAGGAGGAGCCTCTTATATACCTCTCTAGCACCCCCAGGAGCCTGGACTCATTAACACCAACTTCTCAGGGAGCTTCCTGTTTCCTGCTGCTTCCCTGAATCCACTTGAGGAGAACAGGCAGTCAACTGAAGTAGTAGGAGCCAGTTACACTCTTAAGATGCTGATATCGTCCCTCACTCAGGCCCTGCTACTAGCCTGCTTATTTGTTCCCTTCAACTGAGTGTTGACAGCCACTATAGCTGGCACAGAACAGCAGTCATGAGTGAAAGAAGAGCATTCAGAAAAAGAAAGAAAGCAAAGGAAGCTTTTCTATCTAAGCAGGAAGGAGCTTTCCTGAGATATATAGACACAAATGTTCACGGTGAGCCTTCCGGCCCCAGTGAAGGTGTGAGTGGTGATCTTCCAGTTAAGAGTGCAGGTGACTTGGCAGCTATTGTAGCAGCCATATCTCCATCTCAAATGGATGTAACCATGCATATTCTGGAAGAAAAGTGATACTACTGGAGCTGGTATGACAAATGTGCTTCTTAAAAAGCTGGAAGATACGGGAATTGCGATAGCTGACATGAGAGGTCAGGGCTACGATAATGGTGCCAACATGAGAGGAAAGAACAGAGAAGTGCATACACGGATCCAAGAGTTAAACCCTGGAGCTTTTTTTGTCCCATGCAGTTCTCATTCATTGAACTTGGTGTTCAGTGATGCAGCTGAGTTGCATCAGTGAAGTTGCCGAGTTTTTTAAAGTAATTCAAAGCATCTATGTATTTTTCTCTGCATCAACTCATCAATGGCAAATTTTGAAGCAACATCTGGGAACATCCTCTCTGACACTGAAACCATTGAGTGCCACATGCTGGGAAAGTCGAGTGGAGGATATAAAGCCTATCAAACACCAAATTGGGAAGATAGATGATGCCATAGTTGCCATTATGGAAGATAATGCTATGACAGGAACTGTTTGTGGGAGAACAGTGGCAGAGGGAAATGGAATCACCAGAAACATACATAACTTCAAATTTCTGTGTGGCTTAGTGTTGCGGCATGACGTACTGTTTGAAATAAATGTTGTAAGCAAGAGACTCCAAGGTGTTGACCTTGATATATCTGGAGCAATGGAACAACTGGACAAAGCAAAGTCATACCTACAGTCTTATCGGTCAGATGAGGGATTTCAAAACGTTCTGAAGAGTGCATAGAAGTTGGCAGAGGAACTTCACACTGAAGCTATTTTCCCACCCATTCAAGAATACAAGAGTCACCAAAGAAGAAGACATTTTGATTACGAGGCACGGGATAATCCCATAAGAGACCCCAAACAACAATTCAAAGTTGAATTCTTTAATCAGGTGCTAGATTGTGCAATACAGTCAGTTGAAGAACTTTTCATGCAGCTCAAGGAACACAGCAGTATATTTGGGATGTCGTAGGATGTTCCAAAACTCCTCACTATACCTGAAGAAGACCTCCACCAGCAATAGGGGACTAGAGACAGTGTTGACGCATGATGACATGTGCAATATTAGTGTGAGTGATTTAGGTGATGAACTGAAAGCCCTTTCAAGCTACATTTCAGTAGGATCAACTCCAAAGGCTGTTCTGGAATATATGTGCACAAATAAGATGACCACCCTCTTTCCAAATGCTCTGTGCATGCTTCTAACACTTCCTGTAACAGTTGTCAGTGGAGAATGCAGCTTCTCCAAGCTGAAGTTAATAAAAACACATCTACGCTCCACAATGACACAGGAGAGGCTGGTCGACCTTGCAACCATCTCAACAGAGCATGAGCTGTCCCAGACTGTGGACCTTAAGGAAGCAGTTCAAATCTTTGCAACCAAGAAGGCACAGAAAGCACCACTTGGATTATGCAAACAGATAAAAATGCCAGTGTTTACTATGCAGACCAGAAAAGTTACATTTGCTGTTCAGGCATTTGAAAGTTAAGTGTTACTTAAAATTTTTGAACAAAGCATTTTAAGTTGTTAGTTCTCCTTTATTGGGGTAGGTAGCAGAGCAGTACCATGAGAGGAGCAGAACAGGAAGAAGGCAGAATTGAGACCTTTCAAAGTTTTGGTCCAAGCGAGGAGGCATGGGGGTATCATTTGAGCTGCCTGCCTCTGGTGCCAAAATGTTGTGGGCCAGCCCTGAGAGTAAGGATAAAAGGAGAGTGTGTGTGTTAAACAGAGGGAGTGAAATTTCCCTCACGATCTCATTCTAACAACTATGAGCATTCCTTTCTCTGATCCCCATATAAAGCACTCCCCGCCCTCCCTTCCAAAATAGTTGCTGGACAATGTGAAGTTTGGTAATAAACGCAATGTGACTAGCTGTTTGTCCCTTGACAGAACACATCACACTCCAGCTGTATTGAGCACTACAGAATGAATACAATGCTAACTCCCATTATATTACTTGCAATTTTCACAATTTCAGGTGGTTTTTATGTCTGGATTACTTGGGCTTCCTCATGATTTTTTGCCCATTGGAAAAGGATTACCACCTCCCATTCTTCTCAAGGGGACAGAACCCTGCATCCTCTTCAAAATGTGTGGCCAGGAGGAGACAAAGACACTTAGCTAGAGTGGCTTGCTAAATGAGGGAGGGAAGTAGAGGAAAGAAGCAAGTAAGATGGAAACCATGGGGTATGAGTAACAGAAAAGGGCGTGCAGGGTAACATAGGAATGGGACAGCAGCTAAGGAAATTTGCAGTTCAGGAAGGAAAATAGACAAAGGAATGTGGGAGAAAGGAAGACAACTAGGTGGGAAGGAGAGACATGGGGGCAAACAGACTAAAGGGGAAGGAAATTAGAATGTGAGGTGCTGGATATTGTGAGAGAGAGTAAAAGAGATTATAACGGGCAGGAAACTGAGCAGAAATGGAAGGAGACTTTGAAGGGAAGAGAATGTGGGGGTGAATATTAAAGGGAGCAGAAAGGGAGATATGGGAGAGAGGAATACTAGGAGGCTGACAGGAGGAGTCCAGGCAGGAAGGTTGGACAGTGATAAGGGAGGAAAACAGGAAATAGCATGCCAGTTTCCCACCTGAGGTGTTAGGAGAAGGTACATGGAACCAGCAGGGAAGTCAGGGGGAAGCCTCACAGGAACCAGCAGGGAAGTCAGGGGGAAGCCTCACATTTTTGTGAATGCATTTATTTAACAGCCAAGTGTGGGGCTTTCAAAAGTGATGATGGGATTTAGGAGTATAAGCCGCATTAAAAGTAATGGGACTTTTGCACCTGAATCCTTTTGTCACTTTTGAAAAATCTCTACCTGAATTTTAAACCCAAATTATCTCAAATTCTGGAGGTGCAGGATTTCTGCCCTAAAAACTGAAAAATTCAGACGACCGACACAAAAACATGAGAGTTTGTTGTTTGTTTAGTTTGGGGTTTTTTGAAGGGGAAGAAGCTCTGACTCAGGTTTTCCACACTCTCAAGGGTTGGCAATACTGTGGTGGAAGAGAATCCAGGATATAAAGTCCACACACATTGAATGTTCTTTTCTTTTTAGTATTCTTCCTATGCTTCTACTCATGCTATGGCAGTGATGTCACAATGATCTAACCCAGATAGCCATTTCTAGTTTATTTACTTGGATACCAAACACCCTTAACTAATAGTTTATTTTCCCAGGTACTAAGTAGATTGAGTTACACACTTGAATTACCTGCAAGTATTTTGCTGGTGGTCTATTTTTACCAAGTAAGGTCTTGCTAAGTCAATAAAGAAAGTATGGCATTTTTCTGCCCTGCTTATAAGTTGACAAAGTTTCTTACCCCTTCCCTCTTTTTCAAAAATCCCTTGCAAGAAAGAACAATAAATAAATGATCAAATGTTGCCTTTTTGGAAAGAATGATGGTTACAAAAGTTAAACCTGACCCAATAATTGTCTTTTGTGGAAACATTTTGCTGCATAGCTACATGGAAAAGAAACTACCCATACTGTCGTATTTTAACAATGAACAATCCCATTCAAACTCCAGTCCTTTTATCAGTTAAATGCTTTTCTGATCGTTGCCTGTTTAAATCCTGCCCCACTTTGTACACACGTATCCCTCAAACTTCAGGGGTTTGGGCACATAAAAATGAGTCTGCCTCCCACATACAGTCAAGAGTCAGAATGTGATTAATGGAACCTGAAGGTATAGGTACAACTCTGCCTAACAGATTTAGGGAGAAGTTAAAAGACTGTGCTGGGGAAAAGTGACTAACAATTAATAAATCCTTTCATTCAATAGTACTCACTGATCAAAGGAGGAGGAGAGGGGAATAAACCATGTTAATGTTGCTATACTGACAGACATGAAAGAGAACTTTTACCCCAGGGTGAGCTCCAAAGAATGAGTACAATAATCTGCCATGCTATAATACCTCTAATTTCAAAGGGTTCAGTAATCATCATCATTATTAGTCTGCCTTTGCCTCAAAACCTAGGAGATCTACTGCAGTAGCTGCCTTTAAAATACAGGAAATTAATCTAAAGTAGCTTTTGACTACCCTCCAAGTTTCAGAAATATTTAATTAAAAAAATACAAGCTCTCAAATGAAGCATTAGAATTGTTCAGCACCACTTGTTAATTAAAAATATGCTTTGACATTCACAATCTAGAAAACCAGTTACTAACATATATAGAGTAAATATAAATGCCACTGCCTACCTCAACTATGTGCGGCATCGGGTTAAATCCACAGAGATTGCACACAATAGTCTTGCATTCTGTACATGTATTAAAGTTGGGAGGATCCTTAGAACCAATGTTTAGTCCAGTTTTGCAAAGAGTACAAGTTGATTTAGGTAGAGTAGTTTTTTCCAGTCCCGGTGGCCCAGCAGTTTTTGTAGATTCAGCAATGTGAGACTTGCTGTCTTTATCAGCAATAGGTTTCTTTTCTAATTCAGATCCTTTAACGGTTACAATGTTATCTGACTTGGGTGGCTGTGATTTTTCTGCCACAGGAGGCTTGGCTTCTTTTTTCACAGGTGCTGCTTTTGGAGATGGCTGAGCCTGACTGGCCTCTTTGGGTGGTACCTGAGATGGCAGAGGGGGTTGCTTAGTAGCAGGCCCCAGTAGAGGGCCCGAGGATTGAGCTCCTTGTTGGCCTGATGTGGAGATTAAATTTGAAGCCTGGCTAAAGATTGAAGCGCCAAATCCAAAGAGTTTCCCAGTAACTGTTTCTTGTGGAGTTGTAGGCTGTGGTTTAGGGGCATCAGTAATACCTCCCAGATTTAGACTGAAACGCCTTGGTTGCTCTTGAGCTCTCTGAGGCTGTTGAGGGTGAGGTGTTGGCTGCACTGGGGTAGGCTTTGGGCCTACAGCTGCTTGTTGTCCTTTTGGAACCTGCTTGGCATCGGGTTTTGGGGTTACTTTTATTTGTGTCTTCTTAGGGTCTTCTTTCATTTGTGTTGGCTCAACAGCTTTTTGACCTTTAGTGTCTGATCCAGGGTGAGAAACAAATTTAGGATCTGATTTTTGCCGTGACGCCTGTGGTAAGGTTTTGGAATCTGGCAGGACAGCTTTATCCCCAGCCAGATGGGTGTCCTGCAATAGCTTAGCATGTTCTGATCTCTGAGGTTCCATTGCTTTCTGTTGAGTTGATGGAGCTTTGGGACTTTGTGACTCCTGTTTCAGACCGGATGCTGAAGAGGTAGACACACCGTCAGTTGTGGGCTTCTTTTGCTTATCTTCAACCAAAGTTGGCTTGATCTGGCCAAATTTCGGAGTGGGTTCAATTTGCTGAGAGATGTGCGGGGTAACAGGCTCAGTGGGTGGCTGCTTTGATTTCACAGGGGGAGAGCCAGGCATGGACGGTTGCTTTGTCAGTGGTGGGGGCTTTTTAGGCTCTGGGGGCTGGGAAGGAGCAGGTGTTTGAGAAAGATCTTTCTTTTGAGTAGGCTGCTGGGGCTGGGAGGGTGGTTTGGTTGTTAAAGGTGGAAAGGTTGTCTTCTGTTTGGGCGGAAGAGGCTGTGGCACAGGACCATGAACTGAAGCTAAATCACCACCTAGTGCTCTTTGCATCTGGCAGTTTAAACAGAGCCATTCTTTAACCTGCAGAAAAAGATTTACAATTAGGGTCATGCAATGCTAATATTAGTAAATCAACTTTTGGCTAGAATTAGTAAATCAGATAAAAGTTCAACAAAAGAGGGGGAAATATTACCACTAAATATTGCTTTATGGTTAAAAAATACAATTGAATTTTTCATTTCACTTCTGATTCCTGCAGTCCAGGCCATCAGAACAAGTCCACACTTCAGGCACTGTGGAAATTGATGGGGGCAGCATTGATTTGCCAGCATTGATTCATCAGCAATACTGATTTGCCAAAAAAAAAGTTAAAAAAGAAAACAGTAATAATTAATGAAATAATAATAATACTCAAAAAATAGTTTGGCAAATGAATGCTGCCAATTGAAAGCATAATTATAATGATTAGGACAAAAGTGAATGCATAATTACCTTTAACTGTGCAATTATCAAGTTCCTGGTCTAGTTTATAGTTTTGGTTATGTTTTATATAATAGCAGCAAAAAAGTCATAGTGGTGCTCTATATGCACATATTGAACTAACAATAAAGGTGTGCTAATCAATTCCATATATTTATGTAGACCCATTTCATACCATCAACTTCTGAGCACAAGTCTTCATCTGAAATGAATGAGGAGCTCTGCTTAAAAAATGATGGCCCTACATGAACCATAATTATGTGTTCCTGCAATCATATCGTTATTAGGCTTACTAGATCCAAAAGTAATTACCATAAGCCCCATTGTACTCTTCGTTATTCAGCACAAAGGGAAGGAATAAGGTAAATAATTCATCTATTTTCTGTTCCTCTAGGCCTCTATTACTGTAGTATCCAGGAACCTCACAATTTGTAATGTATTTCACCTCACAACAACCCTGTGAGGGAAATAAATGCTATTTTACAGATGGGGAACAGACTACATGACTTGCCCAAAGGCTCACAGGAAGTATGGCAGAGCAAAGAATTGAACTGAGCTCTTCTGAGTCACAGGTTACGACCCTAATCTCTGGACCATTCTTGCTCTCTTCTTATGCCCCCATAACTGTTTTAAGAGAGAAGAGCAGAACAAATACAGCATTGTTTTCCCCTGAAGGCTATCTGCACAATTGCGGTTGGGGCACCATAGGATTTCAGAAAGGACATGTCAGGCCAGAGGAAGAAGGAGATGAAGCCAGGAAAACATCTGCTCCACATGGCATTCCCCATGCTTTTCATTGCTACTCAGTTTGGCATGGTATCCTGCATGGCGACGATTTCCAGCAGGAGAGTTAGTTCTGCTCATTACAGCATTATCTCCTATTCCTCCACACTCTCTATTCCCTTTGGAGGGGAAAGTAGGGCACAGGTTCAGCCACGAAGCCAGTGATATCACATCTTCTGCATAAGCCACACTGCCAAGGGACAAAGGGAGCTGCTCACAGGGGCAGATCACAGGGGTAGTACAGAATTCCTTATAGGCTCTTGGCTGCCCCAGGTGAGAGAAGATTCATGCATCCTGCTCCCTCCCCAGACTTGCAAAAGCTCCTCCCTACCACCAACCAAGGTGAAAACTAGGACATTTTATGTGATGAAGGTTTTGGTATTCAAGGGGATGAGCCAAGCTTACAGGACAAAATAATTAAGAGACAACTTCAGCTTCCACTTCAAGTGTGTGCAACTCCCATTGAATTCACTGCAAGTTGCACCCATGGAAATGAAAACTGAATTGGCCCAGACTGCTTTTTAATTACTACATTTCCCTCTGTACTTACCCAGCAACACATTTTCAACAATGACCAGAAAAGGGATTTTAACATTTCGACACAGTATCTTTAAACACCACCTAGATTGTCCCTAACTATTCAGATATGTACAATATACATATGTTATGGAAGACGATCTCAACAACAATAACTGCTTCCCTTATAGGAACACTGGTTAGGCCCCAGATGTAGGTTTAGCAATAACCAAAACTGTATTAGTATGAATGTTGTCATACTGACACCGTCTTTTGTCTTCCTAAGACTGTTTTTGGTTTGTGTTTAAACTCCTCTGCAGCGTTCGCAACTCAAATATCTGATTAGTGCAGGCAGCCAAAAAGTGAAACTGACTAAAAACAAAACTGAAACAGGCCAGTTTAATTTCAGCTGACTGACTTAAAAAAGAATGAAATTTACTGCTGTACATAGGGCAGGCGCAAAGGCTCTGAAGTCGTATTTTGATGGCTTAAATGATACATATCAAAGTAACCTCAATGAATAAAATGTGTTGCTATTTTCGTCCTAACTTCTGATTTTACCAGCAATAGTACCACAGACCTGGACACTAGGATGGCTCCCCAATACGCCAACCTCTTCGTGGGCCACCTGAAGAAGAATTTCTGGACAAATGCACCACAAAGCCAATGATATACCTGAGATACATCAATGATATTTTCATCCTCTGGACAGATGACTTAAATTCCCTCATAGATTTCCACCACAACTTCAACCACCATCACCCATCTATAAAACTCTCTATGGGACACTCCCACACCAGCATCAACTTCCAGGACACCAAGATCAGCTCCACAAAATGGAGCCCTACAGATAACTATATACAAAAAAACCCACAGATCATTGCACCCATCTTCATAGATCCAGTAACCACCCCAAACACACCAAGAAATTGGTTATCTACAGCCAGGCACTCAGATACCACAGAATATGCTCTGAGGAGAAAGTCCAGGATATACACCTTAAGATGCTCAAAAACACCTTCACCAAACTAGGACACTCCACCAGAGAAGTAGATTACCTCATGGAACAGGTCACCCAAATACCCCGAGAGAACCTGTTTCAATACAGAAATAAAACCCCCTTCGACTGCACACTCTTAGTTGTCACCTACCACTCCACACAGAACTCATATAGAGTAGCATCAAACAGCTACAACCCATACTTGATGGGGACCCCATCCTGAAAGAAAGCTTTCCTGAACCCCCTCTTTTGGCCTTCAAACAACCACCAATCCCTGCAAGCTCACCTTCAGCAGCTAGTTCCCAACAGACCAGGACACACCAACTCAAAGCGGCATCAGACCCTGACAGAACAACAGATAAAAAACCTGCAGACATATCTCCACTGCTACAATGATCAACACCCCACACAACATACCTTTCAGGATCCATACCAATCACAACATGGGGTGTACCTCATCCAGTGCACTAAATGCCTCAATAGCAAACTATATGGGTGAAACTAAACAATCACTACAGTCTCCAATGAACTCACATAGGAAAATGATAAAAGACAAAAACACCCTAGCACCTATGGGTGAACACTTTTCACAAAGTCATCACTCAATATCTGACCTATCAGTCCTCGTCATCAAAGGAAACTTGCACAACACTTTAAAAAGACAAGCCTGGGAGCTTAAATTCATAACTTTGCTAGACACTAAAAATCAGGGACTAAACAGATGGATTTATGACTTATTACAGCAATCTGTAACCCACTAATAACTCCATCCAGCTGTTTCTTCCCATCCCCTTCATTTTCTTCCTATGACTGGAGGGGTGTTAATGGGTCACTTTCCCTTATATGCTCCCTTGAAATAAGTATTATGGTAATTACTTTTGGTAAACAATCTGTTCCACCTTGTATTTAGCAGTGACACTGAGTTCGTTTCCGAGACCTGAAGAAGAGTGCTGTGTAAGTTTGAAAGCCTGTCTCTCTCACCAACAGACGTTGATCCAATAAAAGAAATTCCCTCACCCACCTTGTCTCTCTTACCACCAATAAAGTCATTTAAAAAATAATGATGTCCTTTTAATTTTATCAAATGCTTTCTTCACCATGTGATACAATGAATGGTAAACACAGCACCTAGTTAAGTCCAGCCTGATTATAGTGTCCAATTAGAATCTAAATAAATAAATATGAGTCCACTCTGTTCTGAAGTTTGCAATATATTATAACTTGAGCACCAACAATGTTAACTGCCTCTGTATTCTAGGTTTTCATTTTTTATTTTGTACTTTCTGAATCAAAATAAAGCTTTTAAAATAAAAGTTAATGAATAACTTCTACAACTGAAATTAAGAAAGAAAAACAGAGATTTTACTTTTTTTTAATCCCTCTGTTTTAGCCATAAATTCCTCCCAGGCATTTTAGTTGGAGGAATTAAGTGCCAAAACCCCAAAGCCATTATAACCAATACATTTCATCTTAAACTCAAAGAACTGTAGTTTGCACGTGTTTTAACTGAAGGAGTTGTAAAATAAATTATGTTAAGAGCTGTATTTTATCAACTAAAACATATTGAAATATGGGCCTGATCATGTGTCTACTGCCATCAAAGAGTTTGCTTTTGATTTCAACGGGAGTAGGCTTGGGCTATATCCAGGGCTGCTCTTCCATATTTTTACAGAGAATGTAAAATTTGCATTGTGGGAGGGTGAGCGCCTCACTCTCCATTTCCCCTCTATTCAATGACCATCATCATAAAAGGAGAAAGAGTCAGCAGTCAGAGCAATGTGTCATGGGCAGCAATGCCCTGGCCCAAATCCCAAACTCTAAGTTATATGTATTTCTTCCCAGAGCCAAAAATGCCCAAACCCCCTAGTGCAGTGTGGCCTCACCACTGATCTGAAGCTAGTGTAATTGACCAAGGAACAATCACCCCAGTGGATTCTTTGGTGGAGTAGAGGCTCCTATGCTACACCTCTTCATCTCTTCTGCCAGTATAACAAGGAAAATGGGACATTGCCAGATCATCTCCAACCATATTGATCTCTTCGCTTAGTTTCTGGCCATTTGGGGCCATCTGCAACTCCCTGAGATGGCTCTAACCCGAAAGGCAAGACCAGCAATGCACGGAGCATGGAAAGACCAGTGGAGTGAAAGATAAGCTTTACACAGCCTTTCATACTCCCCGTAACCTGCATTCAGGGAGTATCAACCAGTCTCCACTATACAGTCCAGAATGCTTCATAAATAAGGACTGTGTGTGTCATACATGGTGATAGAAATGTGTTTGAGACGGGCATTTTATTTAAAGGACTGACAAAATACTGAGAATAAGCACCCAATAACTCGAGGAGAGATTTGCACAGAAATCCAAGATAGCTGCACACATCTGAGAAGGAACTGAACACTGACCTAATAGTAACTACAGTCATCTGCGCCTCCTCCCCCCACCAATTTTTTTAATCTTTTATCTCCTTCACAATCATTTCAAATTTAAAAACTTTCAGTCCAAAGCCTTTCACTCCAAGTTCATTCCAAAGAGAGTTTTTCTAAAATCAATGAAAACAGATTTTGATAAAGAAAGGAACATTGGCACAACCTGTACTGAAATCTCATGGACACAAGCATAGTAGAATAAGATTGTTCTTTTCCACTTCAACAATTCAGTATCCTTAAGGACTCACGTCAGATTAATGTGCTTCCAAACATACTTTCCTTAATAATTTCAATGAAACTTTTTGCCACAGATACAATGAAAAGTCTGGCATCTGCCACGGGTTTCTTCCTTTCTCTTGCCCCTCAGCCCTGTTAAAATTTAACAGATTTCCTGTTGCACATATCCCTAGTAACACTTTTGTTCAGATTTCAGCACTGTGATATGGAAACCACTATCCTCATCTCCTAGCTCTCTGATGTGAAATTATGTTATTTCAAAATAACAAGCAAACACTAAAATATATTTCACAAACAGACGAGCCATATGTTCAGAGAAATAATAACAGCTTTCTAATGACTGTACTAGTTAAAAATGGGACCTCCAAAGTAAGCGTATTGTCTATTTTCTAGCAATACCATCTATGAAGCATGGCCATGAACGAAAGACCTGTACCATCTTATTCAACAGCTCTTCTTTCTCTGTCCATTCAGAGTCAGAACTGCTGACTCCAGTGACAAAAATACATATTTATTGCTTTCATGTTTAACTTTCCTTAGCCCTACAGAGACAAGACAGCTCAGGACGAGCTGGATTCTACTCCTTCTTGTGCATTATCAATAGAATGGTTACACCTGTGTAAACCCATTGAAGGCACTGGACTAGCACGGGTGTCACAGAATGCTTTAGCTGACCTGCAGGGTCCCCACATCTTCTTTACATTTCAGATTGAGCACATTTGAAACAACATTCACTGAGACACAATAAAAATGGAGCTATTCTGACAGCCATTTCTCAGAGCAAAGCTACATTTTAAGATAATGAAACTAATGATCATTTACGCTAAGTGTCCTGGCAGTGTGAAGGAGCCTTAAAGGGTGTAGAAAACATAAGGACCCTGTATATTCCCAGCACAGGGTAAAGATTTATGAACCCTTTACACTGCAGGGGATTGTAAAGGAGCCTCAGTATAAATGAGAATCAGGTCCAATGTATTTAAAAGGCCAAACTCTGCACCGAAGCGTGACCTAGAAGTCAATTCCCAGCACGGGAACAAACATGTGTTTATGGCTCCCAAAGCCTCCAACAGGAGCCAGAGACAGGAATCTAAACTTGATTTATAGAACAAATTTTTACCTAGATAATATTAGGCCCTAAAAGTGCAAGTCAACAATAATTCATGTACGCTGGTAAAACATCATAACAGATAAGAAGCTAAGTTTCAGAATCCTGGAGTGGGCAAAGCAGGAGTCGGTTCAGCTCCAGCCCAAATACAACAGGGATGACATGGCCATTCTAAACTCAGGTATGTAACGCATCAGTTAAATCAGCGTGTGCATCAGATGACTGGAGGGTAGCTAAATGTAATGCCATTTTTTGTAAATGTTCCAGAGGCGATCCTGGCAATTACAGGCCAGAAAGCCTAACTTCAGTACAGGCAAGTTGGCTTTAGTAAAAAACAGAATTATCAGAAACCTAGTTAAACATGATACGTTGGAGTAGAGTCAGCACAGCTTTTGTAAAGGGAAATCATGCCTTTACAAATCTATTAGAATTCTTTGAGGGGGTCATTCAACAAGCATGTGGACGAGGGTGATCCAGTGGATATTCTGAACTTGGACTTTCAGAAAGCCCTTTACAAGATCTTTCTCCATAGTCTCTTAATCAAATTAAACAATCATGAGAAAAGAGGGAACATCCTCTCAGTAACTGGTTAAAAGACAGGAAACAAAAGGTAGAAATAAATGGTCAGCTTTCACAATGGAGAGAGGTAAATAGCATGGTCCCCCCAGGCTATGTACTGGGACAACATATTCATTAATTATCTGGAAACAAAGCGGTGAATAGTAAGGTGGCAAAATTGGCAGATGACACAAAATTACTCAAGACAGTTAAGTCCGAAGCTGACCACAAAAAGTTACAAAGGAATCTCACTAAACTGGGTGATTAGGCAAACAAAAAGGCAGATGAAATGTAATGTTGACAAATGCAAAATAATGCCAAATATACGTACAAAACAACAGGTTCCAAATTAGCTGTTACCACTAACAGTATAGAACACAAATGGTTAACAAATAAAAGTTCATCTGTTCTGCATAAAAAGCATACAACCAAGTGAATATCATTGGGATTTGACAACAGATTATCCTTTCTGTTCAAAGAAGGAATCATCCACACTTCCTGCCCAGTGATTACCCAGAAAACAGCATCCCAAATCACATGACCTGATGCAGTAGTAAATTACAGTTGCTGGGCAACAGTAATACCAGTGCAGATGGCTCACTGCAGTTGACATCTTTAGCTATGCAGATTAATTTATAATTTACTTGTGTTAAAAACTGGACAGAAGAGTTTCCTGGGCTAGTGGTAACTTACTTAAAAGCCTTTTAGAGTATTTTCTATTTAAAATGATCAGCCTACATGTTGGAAGGTCAGACATTTCTTGCCATACACTGAGGATCGTTCAGCTCTTTTTTTTTTTGCATTAAAGAAACTAGAAGCTACAGGACAACAATGCTTTTAATACGATTCTGCCCTGAATTAAAGAGTACTAATGTAGACATGCAATCTTCCTCTGATAAAGAATAATGGACAGTGTATTGGGTTCTTAAACAGGAATACTTCAGACTGGAATAATACTATTGTGTATGTACTGAGCACTTTTCATTTGAGGAGCTCATCAATCCTTCCAACAAATTCCACTTTGTGTAAAAATATACACTATATTCTACTTTAAGTGGATCTTTCTTATAGCAAAGTAGAATTAAAGGAGTTACACTAGAGATTAATTTGATCCAAAGTCCCAAATTATTTCAGTACACAGCAATGTTTAAACTGCAATTTAGTAACAGTGAATCTCCAATCATTCTGTGGAGGGGGAAAAAAGCATTTTATTATTGGAGGATTTTACTGCAGATATTTCATTTTAACACCAGGAGATAAGAAACTTTTTAGATAACTGACTGAATATTTTTTGGGTCAGATCCTGATCTCTACTACCTTGGTGTAACTCCATCCACTTTAATGGAGTAGATCTGGCTTTATGCCAGTGAATCTAAGAGTTGAATCTGATATGATATATTTAGAACTAATAAATAAAATAAATACATAATCTTGATCTTTCATTTTGTCTTCATACTTACAATAGTTTATGGAAGGATTCAAACACTTACTACTTTTCTCTTTTGCACTGCCTTCTTCATGTTGCCATCAGTAATAAATACTCTTCAGGACTCAGAGTATTTTACAGAGGGCTTGCTGCGTCACAGCTATTTCTACTGCTCTAATAAAGCCTAGACTTGGAGTCTAGGATTGTAGACTTATTTTTGTTTACAGTAAGTTTCTAGTCCATGTCTCTTTCTGGTTCTCATGCACTAGCACAATGCTGCAGTTTTTGAACTGTAAGCATTGCAGAGAATGTTTAGATCTAATAAAAGGCTGTCTTCATTAGCATATGACAAAAAAGAAAATAATGAAAACACGTCTATCAATACTGTATTAGGTTTATACAAAATGGTGTGCCTTTAATGCAACATTATGTTAGTTAATTCAAATTCAAAAAAGTCATAATGAGGGTTCCCCCAGAAATGGAATGTACTTATCAGGGTGGGGCTTGATAAATTCATGAATGGGACTATATAATGAGGTTCCCTTGGATAGCAGGGAACTGGATTAGATGACCCAAGAGGTTCCTTCCAGTCCTATGTTCCTCTGAATAACAAGATACTCCCTTGTGTAAGAACAGTATTTTGAACTACTGTATGTACTTTTAAATGAGTTTCTTAATAATAGATGTGCAAAGCTGTTGAGTTATAATTGCAGTGGATACCATCAATGAGTTTCCTCAATTTCTCTGTTTAAATTCTTAATAATATGTATTTAACATGCACCTTACCAAATCATCCCCTCACCAAAGACATGGCATATAGATATATCAAACATATAAATAATGACAAGTATTGGTAAATAACTATTATTTATCACGAAGAACATTCCAATTCAGTAACAAAATGGAAATAGAAGGTAACAGGAAAGTAGAAGGGAAGAGTATCCATATTACACCACTGAAAACATGTGGAATGGGTTATTGAAGGTCAGAAGAGATGGACTGAGATAGATGTAAAGGTGGAATGAATTGTAGGATCTCTAAAGGCATGTGATATCAAAGAGAAGCCCAGGGAGGAGATCTGAAATATATAACTAGGGTCTACAACATTAAGAGCTCTAGAACTTGAGTCAATCTGCCCCTTTATAGACATCTAGTGTAATATGCATACAGGTGCATTATCTCAGCACAATCCCTGGCTGAGTATGTGTTATGCATCATCTTTAGTGGCTGGTTCACAGAGGATGACCGACTGCTACAACTACCAGCCAAAGGAAACGAAGTATAGAAATTCATGCGTTTTGCCCCTGGTTCTAGCAAAGCAAGTGTTTAAACATATTAGTAGTGCTTAAACGATCTGGAGGTGCTGATACAGTCCTCACTGAGGACCTGTGTTGTTGGTTTTTAGAATAGGGAATGTAAGAATGAAAATAAAATGATGGGGGGAAAATTCCAAATGATCACACAATAAAACACATAGTTAGGAGGCTGGTTATTTGAGAGACATTCTCATTCTCTTTGATGTGAGATTCGAAAGTGTGTATATGAGAAGTAGAATGGAGGAACAAACATCAACTGTGTTTAGATTTTTTTTTTACCTTATGTAATTGTTTCTAGGCACACACATAATACAGTGATGAATTGAATATAAATACCTAGACACATTAGAGAGACATACGTTGCCAGACACATGCTATTTATGGTGTGCTTTCAGTCTAGAATGTGCTGCATAAAACAGAAGACAGACAATACCTTGTCCAAAGACATTTGCAATGTAAGTTAGTTCAGTCACATGGTGCAAATGATGATCTGATCTCCTGGCAGTACAGTATCACTTTTGGGTCTTGGTTACAAAGTTCTCTATATTGAATTGAGGTGGACAGGCTTCATATAGGATGTGAATTTTAAGAAGCAATTTAAATGAAGAGAGGGTGAACCTCTGGTGTTATTTTGTACTTTCTTCCATGCTGTCCTGATTCACGCAATGCTCTTCTGGAGCTAGTCTGCACGGCCACTACCCTGTCCTTATTCAACCCTCCTCTTCAAGAGCCACTTCTATTGTGATGCCTACAAGAAATCTGCCAACTAGTAACATAGAAATTTACGGACTGCCATACTGGATCAGACTAGTGGTTCAATCTCCCATCACTGACAGTGCCCAGAACCTGATGCTCCAGAGGAAGGCGCAAGAACCCCTGCAGAAGGCTGTTATAGTAGTTTACAAAGGAATAGTCGTGGAACTAAACAATGAATATCCTCTGTTACATGCTGTAGCTCTTCCCCCTACGTTTTGTTCATCTGTCTCTTTTTCATTTAGAACTGTCATTTTTTGGGACAGGGACCGTGCCTGAATAAGAGAGAGTTCCAAATGAAAGAGGTATGAATGGAAGACACAAAGACATGAAGAGGCGATACAAAATGCACAGTAGGGCAATGTAGTAGGAACATTGACTTGAAAGAGTGAGCAGGAGGAAATGAGAGTTTATGCAAGGAAAACTAAACAGTCTTAAATGAGAACATGAGAAGCTTAACTGTTACGCAGCAAGTGAGAAGAAGTCAAAGAAAAGATTTCGTTAGGTAAATGGTGTGATCTGAGGGGTGAGAGGGAAGATTATTTTAGCAGCATTCTGGATGGACTGGAGAGGAATAAGGACAAACCAGGAAAAGAAAGTTTTCACAGTAGTCACAGCAACAGACAACCAAGTAACAAAGTTTTGTTTTCAAGCAGTATGGTGAAAAGAATGTAGGAGATGTGGTATAGGAAGAAGCAGCAAGATTTGGCAATAGCCTGGGCATTGGATGAAAAGGGGGATAAGAAGATGATTTTGAGCTATATAATGGAGGGGAGAAGGGCTCAGAGGGAAAAGATCAGGAGTTCAGGTTCTGTTATATTCCATTTCAGATGGTCACAGAACATCCAGAATGAGATTTCAGTAAGATTGGAGATGAGAGGCTGAGCAGAAGAGGAGAGGTAGATATGGGAGTCATCAGCATAGAGCTTATAGCTGACTAGATTAGAAGCACTCCTCCTTCATTTATTGAAATGATTGCACTGTGAAATAAATGCCTTACCCATGTTTATTTCAAAGTATGATATGAAATTCAAATTTCCTTTTACATATGTATGCAATCAGATGGTCTTAAAGGCAGCTGTATTTATTGTCTCAATGTATTGAATTTCATACCCAGGCATAGTGCCTACTTAAAAAGTTAGTGGAAAAATCAAAGATTTTTCAAATACTTACAGTTTTCTCTAAACCAGTTTGGTTCAAATACACTGAAGGCTCTTGACTATCTTCATGCAGGAGTGGCGCCAGAGTTTTGGCACCCTAGGCGGGGGTCCTTCCACGCTCCCAGTTGTCATCAGCAATTCTGTGGCGGGGGGGTCCTTCCGCGCTCCCGGTCTTCCGGGCACTTCGGCGGCAGGTCCCGGAGCGAGTGAAGGACCCGCCACAGAATTGCCGCCGAAGACCCGGAGCGCGGAAGGACACCCCGCCGCCGAATTGCTGCCCCCCCCAAATCCTGGCACCCTAAGTGACCGCCTATGTCGCCTAAATGTAAGCGCCGGCCCTGTCCTCATGGAAATCTGATATTTTAAACATAAGCCAACTTTTGAGCTATCAGAATCCCACTAAGGAACACACAAGAAAGAAAGAAAGAAAGAAAAAGCCAATGCTCCAATAACTGAATACAAAATGGGCCACAGAAATGTTATCAATTGGGAGTGCCGAACAAGCAGGAGAAATTTCAACTAAACAACTAAAATGGTTTCTCTCTTTCCCCCCTGTACAAGAAAGCTGCAAAGGCTTGAAAACAAAGGTTTATAAGAATTTCATCTTTGAATACAGGTAACATCAATACTACGGAGACAAGGTGAGTGAGGTAATATCTTTTATTGTACCAACTCCTGTTAGTGAGAGAGACGAACTTTTGACCTTACACAGAGCTCTTCTTCAGGTCTGAGAAACTTAGTCAGAGTGTCACAGCGAAATACAAGATGGAACAGTTTGTTTAGCATAAGTAGTTAACACATACTTCAATGGACCATTCAAGGTGAAGTGGCCGATTAAAAAGCAAAGTTGGTCCAATAAAGATATTAACTCACCCACCTTATCTTTCTAATATCCTGGGACCAACAAGGCTACAACAACACTGCATATAACATCATGACTGTCATACTATAATATTTCCTGTGTATGCTTAATGATTTTTATTTCTAAACACTCTTTCTGAGATCAATTCTCTTGAGATCAATTATTCCAAACCTAGACAAACATCCAATTATTTTCCTATAATTTGATGCAGCACAAGGTCCCACCCAGCAAGCCAGACTCAGGAGGTGGGAGTGTGGCAGTAAAGTTTCAGTGTACCAGTGTTTCCCCTTTGCCCCTCATTAAAGAACACTCCTGCCTAAAATGTCCCATATAACATTCTCCAGCAGCAGTATTCTCTGGTCACTCCCCTTGAACGTGTCCTGCAACTGGCCCTAGAACCCACAGGCTATAAAGCCCAATTCACACCTCTGCTAATCTTAGAATTTGCATGCATCAACTCCAATGCAACCTTTTGATATCCCAGGAATGGGCTCAAATAGGCTCAAGTTTGTATCCTCTGCATAGAGGTGCAGAGAGTTACCACTGCATAACTACAACAAATCTTTTTTATTTCATTTCTTTATTAAAAAGACTGCAAACTAATGAATAATCAAGGTTGACAGATGCAAACATGCCATTTGTCACCAGGTACCATCCAAAAATGCCGCTAATACAAGATGTGCATGTGAATGAGATGTATCAATTATCAATGTTCTTTCTTGTTGTTTATTGTAGTCTTTATATTCCATACCAAGCTAAGCACAACTGGTGACTTTTTCTCAAAATTCACGTTCAAGTTCTAGCTGTTACCAGTTCAGGCTTCTTTCCATTAGCTTTCCTGCCCATCTAAACCAAAACCCACGGTCCTCTCTAATATCCTCTCTGGTTGCTTCATGACTGGTTTGTTGGGTTCTTCTCTGGTACCAGTTCTACTGTGCTCAAATTTCTGGGTTATGCCAAGAATGCAGGCATTGAAAATAACAAACCCAACTACAAAGCAACTTTGGGAAATTAGAATAATGGGGGTTTAAAAGCAAAAAGAAGGGTCCAGATATTAATGTGAATTCCCATGGAAAGGATGCAAACAGCACAAATGTAGTATATGGGTAGTTAATCAAGCCACCATACACATCAAATTAAAACAAGTTCATTTTAAAAAATACCGTCCTAATATTATTTTTATGTACCCAGTACTATAACTGCAGGAGATCAGGGTTAGGAGTGGAGATAAGTCTGAGAGATCCTTCTGTGAACTAAAGAATGGTCCACCTTATTGGAAAAAAAAATTGTAAACCATCAAATTACAAATCATCGGCCAGATTCTTAAGTGGTCTACACACCAGTGTAGCTCCAAAACTGTGTCAATCTAGACCACTTAAGGAGCTGACCCTGTATCCATTTCAAGCACAAATTTTCACTAATGTGTGACTAACTGCTCCAGATATTAAAACAGAAAGAATTTTTTAAAATTCTAATTTATTTTTTCACCATCTGAACTGCTTGTTTACTTTTGCACCTCCCTCAGCAGAGATACTAAATACAGGCTAGTCAGTGTCACTTTTATTGCTTAGTCATTTCCTATATCATTTATCTTTCTAGTTCACAGACATCAGCACAAGACTATGGTATCTGGGCTACAAACACAGCAGGGGAGAGTTTAAATCCAAACAAAAGTAATTGTTTTAAAAACAATGTTCATATTAGATTTTGTCTTCTTATTTCTATTGCAGTCATGCTTAGGAGCCCCAGTCACAGACCAGGACCCCATTGTGTTAGATACTGTGCAAACACAGAACTGTCATTTTCCTGCAAATGAAACGTGAATTGTTTGCCTAAACAACCTAACCTTCTCCTCTTAACTTGCTATAATGGGCTTACGTGATGAATCACAAACCATAATAGCTTCTGGACTTAGCCAGAGTGAGTTTTAGCCCAATTTTGGGGCCTAGAATGAACATCAATGTTAGACACTACTCACCTCTATTATATGCGGATTGGGATTAAAGCCACACAGGCTGCAGACCACGGTTTGACACTGTGTGCATGTATTGTAATTGGCCTGTTCTGGAGTGTGCAGCAGCAGTTCAGTGCTAGTGCAAAGAGGACAGAAAGTTTTCTTTGGGGCTGATTCACCAGGTCTGGCTGCAGTTACTTGTTGCTGTGAAGGTTTACCAGGCCCTGGTTGCTGGCCTGATAGTTTTGTAAGTCCTGGTTGTTGTGACGGTAGCTTTGCAGGCCCTGCTGGCTGAGGAGATGGTTTTGCAGGCCCTGCTGGCTGAGGAGATGGTTGTTTAGCAGGTCCTGCTTGCTGAGGGGATGGCTTCCCAGGCCCAGGCTGCTGAGAGGGTTGTTTAGCAGGTCCTGCTTGCTGAGGGGATGGCTTTGCAGGACCTGCTTGCTGTCCTGGTTGCTGAGAAGGTTGTTTTGTAGGACCTGGCTGCTGTGCTGATGGCTTTGCGGGAGCTGGTGCGTGGGATGGTGCTCTAGCAGCATCTGGTAGCTGTGGTAATGTTTTGGTTGGGCCCGGTTGCTGTGGTGAAGGTTTTGCAGGACTCTGTTGTTGAGGTACCTGCTTTGTGGGTTCTGATTGCTGGGGCTGAGTTCTCTGTGGCCCTCGTTGTTGAGATGGTTGTTTTGCTTGTTCTGATGGAGGGCCTGTTGGCTGACCAGGCCCAGGTTTCGGAGCTTGCTTAGCTGCCCCTGGTTGCTGCTGTTGGGGTTGCAGTTTGGAAGGCCCTGCTTGCTGGGGTGCAGATTTGACAGGCTCTTTTTGCTGAACTGTTGGCTTTGGAGGTTGTTGCTGAGTTGGATGCTTTGCATGTCCCTTTTGCTCCTCAGGCTTTCCCTGGTCCTTCTGAACTGCTTTTAGTTTCCTGTTGGCTTCTTCTTGGGCTGCATCTGAGTCCGATATCAAATCAAAAGGATTGAACTTGTTTACGACTGAAGTGACTGCACTTAATGGATTGGCCTCAGAGAGGAAGCTAGGCATCATACTTGGCTTCTGGTCTTCTTTAAAATCAGTCCTGGATTTAGATTCTTTCAGACTAATGGAAGAAGGGCTCCTTCCAGGTGACCGTTGTTCTGTCTTCAACACATCTACTGTTCTGCTTTTGCTTAAACTGGATGGAGACTTACCTGGCTGTCTTGCATAGTGGTTTATATCAAGCTCAGGATGTCTGTGGGGAGAGAAATACAGTAAAATAAAAATAGTGAAAAAGACTAACTATAAATTAGTTGCAATTATTGAACTCTTTGGGAGAAAATGTAAAGACAAATAAGGTAAGAAAAGTTAAAGATTATGGCCCCTGAATCTTCAACTGCTTAACTTCAAGCATGTGAGTAGTCCTCAATGGGACTATTCATATGAGTAAAATTACTCATGTGGTTTAGTGTTTGCAGGATCAGGGCTTATTACTACAAGGATTATCATATTTTTTGTTCCAGAAACATTTATCTGAATATTTAGTAGATGTCTGGTTTAGTATTTAGAAACTAATCTAACAGAAGAACCATCTTTATCCAGAGAATTTTCTTTCAGAAGTCTGAAGCACTACAAAATTAAGCTGTGATTTTCCATTTCATCTAAACCCAGATGACTAACTCTTCACAGTATCTCTTGGGGTGTACAATTCAAACATGGAGACAAAAGAACAGTAAAAGAGAGAGGTGTTCCATAATCAGCAGATCAAAGCATGGCCACCAGGAAAAATACTCACATGTTGCAAAACATTTATATCATTGTGCTCTGGCTATTTGTACCTACTTTTAATGGTGTATTTACAACTGAATATGCAGCAGTGATTCAGGCACCTAAAATCCCAGTAGATCAAAATGTAGAGATGTCTTTTATTATAGTATTTACACTGACATTCGTGTAGAATAAAGAAAAAGTATCTCTTCATTAAGATGACGCACCAGCTAGCTAAGAGAATCACTTCTTTTTAGCTTTTTCATTAATAGCACTGAAACTATCCCTCTTTCCCCCACCTAAAAAAATCAGAATTTATCTGACAGCAAAAATATCTCTGTCTTATTCTGCAGGGGGTTTTCCTTCGCGAGGTCTCATTTCCCTTTGTTTTATAATAGAATATAGAAGGTTAAGCTAGGGAAAGAAGGGAGGCAAATCCAGAGAATACCTCTAGATGTAGTATGGTGTTTTAATTGTTGCTCTGTTGGTTTGTACCTGGAGGGGATGATATTCTATTCAGTGCTATTGTATTTTACCTAAAGGGTGTGATGTGATGTTCTGTTTTGTGCTATCATTTAGTCTTTCCAGGAGGATACGATATTCTCTCCTGTGCCACCATTGTGATCAGTTTTCAGACATCTCAAGTTAAATACAGTCCCACATTTCCAAACATGTTATTTCTTAATGTACATTCATGAAAATCAGGCAGTCATTCATTACAGTTAGCCTATTAAAGAATCTGAGGTCCATGACTACAATAAAAACAAACTAGCAGTACGATAATTTTTAATTAAGGGTTACATCAGAACACTGCCATAGTTATAAATAGTAGTAACATGCTACACTGGATTTCAAACAGCTAATGTTACTATAAACACGCTACTTTAATTCGTGAATATTTTGAGCTTTCATTAAATCCCTGATGACAATGAACTACGCTAAGAAAATCTATATGGTAACCATTTTGGTTCTCAAGATTCTGGCAGTTCACAATTTCACATCAATCCTGACATGCTTTTTAAAAAGTTAATTGCAATTATCCAAAACGAGGATGTAGGGAACAGGATTCCCATGGATGGCTAATTGCTTTTATTGTCATCACAATAACTAGGGTTGCCAATTTTGGTTGGATGTTTTTCTGGAGATTTCATCACATGACATAATACTTAATTAAAGATTAATCTTTAATTCCTGGAGACTCCAGGCCTATCTTAGAAGGTTGGCAACCCTAACATTAACTCTGACTAGCAAGCTGCTTTCAGTGCTACACTTTTTGTTTTTTTCCCCCAGGATAACCACATGGATTATTGGGAGCTTTATTACATTAATGCATGACCCACTGAAGTCAATGAGAGTTGTTTCATTGACTTCAATGAGTATTTGAGTGGGCCCTTACTTACCAGGAAGAAAGGTATATCCAGCATGGCCCAACCATAAACTGAGTCCATACAATGTTTGCAAATGTACTATAAAGCTTTTGCTAGCTGCCAGTCAGGCCTATTTGGTTTTAGTTCCATGCCAATTTGTGGTACAAACTGGATTCATCCAAAGACGTAGTGCTTGCTTAGCAAAAATGTATCAGCTTTTATACTAGAAAAGGCTGAGTATGGTTCTGGTATTAATGCTTGCAACTGTTCAAGAAGTTTGAAAGTTTAGGTTCAAAACAGCAAGACCCTAAGAGAAAAAATGGAGGTATGACTATTAACAATGCATGGACATAAATACTGCCTAATGGCTGAGAATGTTGAATATGCTTTGAGAAACAAAATTCAAAGTTCAGGTCAGGAAATATGAGGTTAATTACAATTCCTCATGCATGAAGTCAGAAGAAATTAAGATTAAAAAAAAAAAAAAACAACTGATGATGATGTTTCCAGGGCTAATTGTGAACTTTTTAAAGTGGTATACTCATGAGAGAAGCAGTCAGCCTCTGCCACTCTTATCTGTGGAACATGGATCTCTTAGAACAAGGAATACTGTAATAAAATTGGCCCAGATTTCCAATGCCCTACCCAGTTTTCAGTGTACCAAAATCTTGTTACCCAGATTATTAGTGTTTTGCACAGTTAACTATTTTTAAAATAAGACAAAATGCATGAATTGAACAATTACTGCTTGATGCTGCCAGACTGCATGTTTACTGTGCAAACCAGATTTGTTTTGCCATTCTGCATAAATGAATGTTTCTATATGAAGGAAACAGACTGTACCTAAAATGTGGAAGAAAATGACTTCAGAGGACAAATTTATTGAAGACTTTTACCTCTGTAATAATAAACCTGGATTTAGGCTATTTATTTTTGGGCAGATGAGTGTGGGAGCAGTTTTTCTAATCTTTTCTACATCCATGTGACAACTGAGTTTTAAGAACTCAGTTATTGTAGTCACATATTGCATTTATAGTTGTTGATACTTCTGTAAATCTCAGAACTTAATCTTCATTTTTGTCTGGCAGGGAATTTCCTGTTGCCAAACATTTTTAAATGGGGAGAGGAACTCCATAATTTTTAAAGGGAGGCTGTTTTTGAGTTGTTAGACCAAAAACAAACCGCCTTTCTTCACTCCCCAATGCCCTGATTCTTTTGTTTCTCTTCCTCATTTAGGCCCTGATTCAACAAAGCACTCAATTTCAATTATATAATTTATAGGGCCTGATCCAAAGCCCATGGAAACCAATTGGAGTTTTACTATTGATATCAGCAGGCTTTGGATCAAGTCTTTATTAGCCTGAAAACCTTCATGATAAAATTAGTTAAACCAAACTGTTTATACCGTCAATTACAATGCATTCTTTTAAAGCCAAAAATAAATTATTAACAATGAACACGAATTAAACGATCCTTCATATTTACAGAAAATACATGTATTCAAAAACAGATATTTCCTGCTGGTCATTGTTTACTATCTTAGAGTCAGTATAATCATGGTACTGACAACAGACTGTATTTATTCTGGAAGAATAAATGCAATACTTAGGATGCGTGGTTCTCAGGCTGGGCTACTTTCACAGCATAGACTCTCAAAATACAACAGCAATTTTTTTGCCAGTGAAAGGAGATTGCTAATCCATTTAATCACAAAATTAAGTTTACCTAAAAATGAAGTGGCTGTGCTAGAACGAGGTTTGATCATCTAATCATTTCTGATGATATGGAACAGATCCTCTGCTAGTGTAAACTGACATAGTGCCACTAACATTCTATGGAGCTAAACTGATTTCCACTAGCTGAGGGTATGGCTCTTTGTAATTCAGTCACAGTTTGCAGACTACTAACTAAAAGTTGTCTGATTTTCTTCAGAGGTGCTGAGCACCCAAATCTCCCATTGAAACTAACTGGTGCTACAGTTGTTTCAACACCTCTGAAAAAATCAGGTCAATTTTATTTAAGTAGCTCTTTTTAAGTACTCAGGTTTGGAAAAACATGATCTTAGTGCTTATAATAAAATGGTTAAAATGTCATAATATGCATTACTTGCTCTAATACCAGCGGCTGCATTTCCAATTACTTGAAAGCACAAAGCCTCTAAAAATAGATATAACTACAGCACTTATTTTATTCAGGTGAAGGGGCAACTCTGTATCCTACTACTTATATTGCTTGCTATTAATAAGTCAGTAGTTGACAAGATGTGTCACACAATGGTATATGGAATATCAGTTCTTGTTATATTTAGAACAGGAAATAACGGTGGTAACTCAGAATCTCAGATACACTGTATAACAGTTGGCATATGCTGTCCTTAATATGGCAACCACTGTACACTGAAAACAAAACTAATTGTTATAAAACAAAAATCTAAAAGCCAGTGCAATAAGGGCACCATAGCAATGTGATACTGTGCAGATACTGAGCCTGAACTTCGGCATCACCACCTGAACCATTTCAAAATGAAACTGGAATAAGCCGGCTATGAATGTATTGTTGGGAACAATCCTGCACTGGAAAATAGATGGACTAAATGACTTAAAAAGCTCTTTCCCATATCTAATTTCTTTGCTCACATAGTGTTACTCTTCAAAGCAACAGCCTCTGGAAGAGCAAAAAAGTTTGAAGCTAAGGAATCTCAGCATCGCTAATCTAGTCAGTTGCTTAAGTCAAAGTCATTGTGTGCCTGATCCAAAGACCGTGGTAGTCATCTGAAGGACTCCCATTGAGATCCATGGACTTTGGATTAGGCCCTCAAAAAACCTTTGCCAGAGAATCCCCGCAGCAGCAAAGAGCAAGTAAAGCTACTGGATACTTGATAATACCGATAGGCATGCAGATATTGTGGTGATGAGCACCAGTACACAACTCTGAGATAGTGTAGATGATAACATAAGTCATCCTTTTACCCAGCATAGCAAAGCACACTGAATTATTAAAATGTCAATTTTACCAAATACAGACAGGCTTTATTTTAATGAAAAGCGAAGTTAATTTATATAACTATAACAATCATCTAATTATTCCAGTTATCCCAGAACATAATTTTAGGGTAACAACTGTCTGCAGCTATAAAGATGTGGCCAAATAACATCATTTTAGCCACCCCTAACAATGTACTGGGAATGTTTATCTTCCTCTGAACTGGCAGGTTAACTTGAAAACAATAAACTTTTAAAACCTGTGTGTCTTTGTGGTATCCCAAACTGCTACACAAAAGGGAATTTTGAGCTTGATTATGCACCACTGGAGGAGTCCCCACTGGTTTCAGTGGGAGCCAGGGCAGGCCCTAAATTAGCTATAGAAAGAATTATATTCCACACAAACTTTCATTATTTGTCCATTCTTAACAAACACGCAAGAGATATAGGATGAAACCTCAGTTTCAAGCAAAATGGAGGCAAATTCATCCCAGGTGTAATTCCACTGACCTCTGTGGAGTTCCTCTAAAGGGGGATTTGGTCTAATCCTCCTTTTTTGTGTTCTCTTAGCATTCACTTATACAAGCCTGACATTATATAAACTGAATTGGTATTTATCTGGGATGAGGTCAGTAGGCCACAAGAACCTGTGGAACAGGCAGTCAAAGGAGGTTCCTTTTCGTAGCCTGCTTCAAGACAAACAACACACACAGCCCCTGGAAACTGTAGGCTCCAAACTAGCCATACCTGGATTGTAGTCCTGAAAAAACGGGCAACTTCAGGACCCTGGACAAGGGAAAGGGAAACCTCTATCTTCGCCTGACCATAATATGAGTTAACAGTACTACTGTATTACCAGCACACAAAGATAAGTAGTATTTCTTTTTGGGACAAGCAATGGATTGGGGTAGGAGGGAGAATAAGGAAGTAAATTATCTTAGCTTTTAGATATACATGAATAGGTGAAGTCAACCTCACACAAGATACAGAATCGCTATTTGACAATACAGCCCATGCTCCCTATTTGTCTTCACCTTCCCTCCCTCCCCCCAAAATGAGAAAAGACATAAGGGGGGACTATATAAGTGAAAACACAGAGCCTTTGGTCTTTGGCTATCTATATAAACCAATGGTTACTCGCAGAGGCAGATTAAGGACTTTCAGATAAAATAATGCCTTAGAGTTTGGGAAGATTCAGAGAGACTCCATCGCTCCAGCAGCAGCCGCTACAGAACTGCTCGGTGTGGGCAAAGCTCTCCCGGCTCCCATTCTAGCTGGGGGAAAGGGGAAGCATCCCAAGCCCCTTTATACAAAAAAACCCCGATTGTTCTTATCTGCAAACCGCCCGCTCCCTTGCCACCCAAGCTAACCCACCCCTGGGTCTGGTCCAGGAAAGGGGGTGGGGGAGAGGAAGCAGCCCACTGGAAGGGAGGCGGATTATTCGTGATGATTAGAAATCCTCGCCGTGGGGGGAGCAGACGCTCCATCCCAGGGTCCCTACTCACGCTACCTCCCCATCCACTCCCCGCCTGCACCGTGCACCGCCTGCTCCTGATGCAATGCACCCGGCTCGCAGGGCTACGGCAGCGGGAGCAGCCCCCCACCCCGCCGGGAAGGGGGCCGGTAGAGGGAGGTTTCGTGGCGTGCCTTTGCATGGGAGGCGGCTCCGCGCTGGTCGCGCCGGGGAGGTTTCCTTTGGGCAGCCCCTGCGCCCTTGACATGACAGCGGCGATCTGTCTCCTCTCCTCCTCGCTGAGCTGGCTCAGATCCGCCTCCACGCCGGCTGCCAGCCCTTGCCCTCCGCCATCCCCGGCTGCGGCAGCCGCCACCCCTTCGGGCAGCCCGGCCAGCGCTTCTCCTCCCTCCAGGCTCGCTTCGTTGCCCATGGCTGGAGGGCTGGCTCCCTACAGGCGAGCTCCCGCCGCTCCTGGGCGCAGGCAAGGCGGGCTGGGCTGCTGGGCGGCTCCGGCCCCGGCTCGGCTCGGCTCTGCCCCGGTGGGGAGCGGGGCAGTCAGTCCTCGGCGGCGGGCGCCGCTGCCTGCATGGCTCCGGGGCGCTGGCTCCGGCCGCTGCTGCCGCTGCCGGGGCGACAGAGAGAGCGGGCACCCGGGCGCTGCCAGCCTCGCTCTGCCACCGCCTCCCCGCCTCCCGCCGAGCGCATGCGCCGTGCGGAGCGCAGGTGGCTTCCTCCCCTCCCCGCGCCCACATCAGCGGCCCCCTCCTTACCCGGGCATTTAAAGGAGACGCGGAGTCCCAGTGCTCCCCCCCCCCCCACACACACACACCCCCCCCCCCCCCCCCCCAACTCATAAGTGCCGCAAAAAAGCTGTTTGGGCCTCCTCCCCCCAAAACCACACCCCGATTCGTAGACAGACAAGTTAGAGGCTCCAACTACATCCCACGCCACAGACCCGGAGAGATACCAGTGCTGGAGCTAGGGGTGCTGCCACACCCACGGGCTTGAAGAGGTTTCCATCCCATACAGAGTTTACGGTTTGGTTCAATGGCTCTCGCACCCCATTATAAAAAATTGTTCCAGCGCCGCTGAGTGCAGCAGCAGCTCAAAATCCCCAATTCACCCTTCTGGGTTCTGCCAGATTTTGGCCGCATCTTACAAATTCCACTGCTGAGAAAGGGTTCACATTTTGCAGCTCCTACTGTACCTTCAACACCTGGACCCTATAGCACCCCAGGTTTTTGTGCAGAGCTGTTGTGGTGGGTTATGTCAGGGTCTCGTTTTCATGGTGCTCTATGAATGGCTACTCTCCCCTCTAAATTCTTCACCATAAAAGAAAGGAGGGGCCCAAACTTGGCTGGATCCAGCTGCTGGCTCCATATTGTGATGGCACTTTTGCATGATGAGTTAGAGTCTGGGTTTATTTTACTTTGTTTTGATGCACTGGGGCAGCTAGACTTGCTCAACCTTATGGCATTTTAGGGTCTGGATCCCCAAAAATGGCAGGATTTAGCTTTTACCTTTTTCCTCCAAACCAAAAGTTTGTGCAGTGCACTTTAAAAATAGCTCAGTGCAAAACATCAGAAGAAGGAGAGTAGAAACCATCAAAGGGAAGAATAAAGGTGTGCCATAAGTGCAAGGGATACCTATCTGTCCGATGTGGTAGACTGGGGTGTGCATCTGTGTAAGGTGTGGTGGTTGCATACAGAATCAAATATAACTGATAGGAAAGCAAAGGGTGAAATCCTTGTTGCCCCCTTGAATCCAATGGGAGTTTTGTTGCTGACTTCAATGGGGCCTTGATTTTACCCTAAGTATTCATGAATCTAAAAAATTACATGAATATTTGTGGAAACTGGCTTTCTTCACAATGTTGTGACATTTACCTTCACTTATGAATGGCAACTATCCATCTTAAAAGATGATGGTGTAAGTGCCAAAGCAGTTCAGTTACTATGTGTCATAATGCAGCATCACGAGTGGCTAAAACGTGTAATTCTCAAGCAATAGTCCTTGCCAGGGATAATGCAGGAGTAAAGTTCAGGGCCAGAGGATGAAGCCACCACATTATTGATGCCTGCTGTGCTTTTCTCTTCATACTCTTCACTTTCTTCTTTCTCAACCACCTCTCTTCAGGGTCTTTGACTCCTTTGTGCAGCACAGCCCTCCATTGCAACCTATTGCTATCCACATCTTTCCAGCTTGTTGATGTTGAAAGTTGTCAAGTCCTTTTTGCAAATGTCCTTAAACCTGAACCTAGCTTCAATGTCAGTTTCCTGTTATCCCACACACATTTGGTCAATTGGTCAAATATGGTGACTGCCTTTCCAATGCAAGAATTAAGTTCATCATATAGAGAGGTTATCTGATCCAACTGATCCTAGATAACAGAACTTGTGCATAAAACTTTTAATGTAGTGCTAGCTATTAAACTTTGTGTGTAGCCAACACACCTGGCACCATAATCATTGTCTTCTTCAAAATTTCTTCTTCTTCCTTGGTCTTTTGTGTGGTTAATGTTAATGTGTGGGCAACAACTTTGTTTGGTACACTGGAATTTCCATAGTGAAAGTCTTATTTGACAGCATACAAGCACATGGTCTGTGTCACAGTCTACACTGTGAAAACTGCAAGTATGGAGATCATCTTGTAGGTGTTTTCTACAGGTTACAATTAAATCCGGTTGGTGCCCGGTCATGAGTGTCTCCACAAAACCTTTTGGCAGTGACTGCCTTGGAAGTAGGTGTCAGTAATGCACAGCCCTTGGGTGCAGAACTTCAGTAATCTTTGCCCACTGTCATTCATTTTTCCTTCTCCATGGTGGCCAATGTATAGTGGCCAGGTCTTGTAATCTGAGCCAACTTTAGCTTGCAGTCTTCCAGTAGCAGTGGTAGCTTACTAATGACACAGCTGAGTTGCTGAAAAAGTCCTTCTCTTCAGAGCTAGAACAAAGTGTTGGGGCATATAAAGTGATGATGTTAGCAAAGTCTCCTGTAGATATTCTTAGTAATATAATATGTTCTGATGTTGCAATAGGCCATTTAACCATGTGTGCTAATGAGTTTTTGATTGGGAAACCCAGCTGATGTTCACGGTGGTCTTGTTTACTTTTTCCATTTCCAGAGAAAGGTGTAATGAACCTCATAGAAAGAGCCCACGCCAGTGAGACTGGTTTCAGAGACAGTGGCTACATCAATATCAAGCTTCCTCAACTCCCTTGTCAATGATCGTGGACTTTCTAGGGTGGTTGACCTCCTCTAGATCCTTTGACACACCAGTGCTCGTTGTCCATCCTTTCCAACAAGCAAGTTTGAAGAGGGCAACCATTGTACCTGAATGTTCAGTGTATACACCTAGTCAGGAAAAAGATAAGGAGGCTTGCCTCAGGACCAAAGCCCACCCTCTTGGCAGTACTGACTAAACTCAAAGGCTTGGAAACCAACACATTCAGAAGCCAGAACATCTGTAGGAAATAACGGAGGGCAAAGCTGAGTTGCTATGCCAATGACATAACATTTTATCCACTGCAGGTTTAATTCAGTGTTTACTCTCCTAGCCTTTGTTTACCCAAGAAGTAGCTGCAAGGCAGCAGTGCCAGATGGAGTTATTCCTTTATGGATATTATTTTTCCCATCCTATGGGTATCTGGCATATCCCCCTCATTCTAAGTGGTGGGGTTCCTGGTTTAGCTGCCGAGCACTCAACCTGTGGCAGGATGTACTGCGTTACATGGTGGTATCAGTAGCAGGCCTTGTGCACCTACCCTTACTTTCCTTTCCTTATGAACCATAAATCAACAGAAATATGTCCCAGAAGTCACATGGTACGTCTACTTTCTCCTACACTTTGCCCCATAATTTCCACACATCTTTTTTTGCTCTAACAGCTTCTTATGCTATCTGAAAGTGACACTAGCTCACTGGTTTTGCTCTTACTGACAATATCACAAGATAATGAGGCACAGCACTCTGTTGTTGCAAATACGTAACAGCTATTAAATGAATCAGCTTTTTTATCAAAAGTTATAATTTCCATCATTGTTATTCAGTGGCTGGTATGAAACAAGTGGGCGGTCCTCGGCTAAATACCATTCTTGTCAAAGGCAAAAGGAGCCTTGTCACTGACATGAATGAGTGTTTGATTGAGCCCCTACTGGACACATAGCCACATCTTGAAAAACTCCATCTTGGTTGAATGCTAATTGGCACCTTTACCAGTCAACAGAAAAACTAGGCGTTAAATAGACTTTATTATTACTATTATTTATTTGTTGATATGGCTCTATAAGTAAGCATGGGAATTTACAGGCAGAAATATAAAAACAAGTTGCCAGCTCCAAGGTGTTATCTAAAGAGTAGATATGAATAAAGATTGTACCCTGAGTGCTAAAATTGACACTCAAAATTAATTCACTTACTAGTAACATCGGGACATTCCACAGGCCTTGTTAATATAAAAGTAACCTACTAATTTTAAGTAAAAACAATAGCATAAATGCTGGGTGGAGTGGGAAGGGGTAACATTAAGATTATCACAAAAAAGGGAGGAAGGAGCAGAAGGAGAGCACAGCAGAACCAGGACATGTGGTGAAGAGAAAAACACTCCTGAGGCTTGGTAGTATGCCTGGCTATATGCAAAAATAAAAAACAAAGGAGAAGAAAAGCCAATATATTAATCAGTTGGACTCCTGGGGGCTGTGCTGGGCAACAGAAGAGAAGGCTAAGTTAAAGAGTATGAAGTAAAAGAAGTTTTCCCAAATTGGGAAAATAAGAAACAGGGACGTTACGTCAATTGCCCAAGTATGTCAATGGCACACCAGGAAATAGGATTGCCTCCCTGTTTTATGAACAATTCACTGGACCACACAAAATAAAATGGAGCATGCTGTATCCGACATATTAGTTTTAATATAACTGGGAAAATGTCAAAACCTATTTAACCAAAGCATACTGAACAGAGTCCATCCAATATTATAACTGATGTAATTTTTAATGGATGAAATAAAATAACGCTGATTCCATCATCTGGAAAAATGATATGTGACACCTCAGGAGGAGACATTTTCAAACCTGCCACATAAACAATGGCTACAAAATATGTTGAAGCACTTCATGCACTTATAAACCAGAGGCTTGCATGTGCATACACAGAGAAAGTCCTTGGAAAAGTACTTGACAAATGCCCAAACCACAGGGAAACACTTGCTTGGCAGTACAAATGAATATATCCACATATTTTGGACTAAATTATTGCTTGCTCTAAAACAGTCTCACAGGGTAGTTAGAATTCCTCCCATGAATACCAGTTCTGTGTTAAGGATACTCAGATCTCAGCTCCAGGAGTCAAGGGGAACATAGGAGCTAAACAAAGAGTGCCCTCCACAGAGTGAGCTGTGGTTACCTCCTACACACTGGCTAGACATGTGATGGAAGTAAGTTGCAACTTGTAGAGGGAACAAAGTAAATTACACAACCCCAGTATGAAATAACATCTCCCTGGGGCAAAACAGCTATACATCATCCTTTACTCAGGGATGTGCAATGCATAATATACATGTTCTAGCTCTTTGTGAGCACAGGTTGAGAAACTGAAGCCATTGCTCCTCTGTCTGGAGGTTCCTGAAAAGTTCTGTTCTACCTAAATTTAGGCAAAATGGCTTGAAAATTTAGCACAGTAAGAGTAAGACCCTTAGATATCTGTGCCAGTTTTAATATAAATTCAAACAGTGAGCAAAGACAGTTTTCTTTGGCCAGATCTAGTTACATGAAGACCAGATAGAGATAATCAAGAGAGTAGAGAACCTACCACAACCCTATTCACATCACTGTACCCTATTTTTGTTTAGCTAAATCATTGTTTTGCACAGCCACAGCAGCTAGATAAATCCAATTTCCAACAATCCAATCACAATGGCCTGTCAGCTGCCTCCAGCATAGCAATAACATTGTACATGTTCACCTTATGGGCACCCTTAGTGGATGAGTCATATGCTTATTTGTGGTCAATGGATTTAATACACAAATAATGATCTTTTCCTATTCTTCCATTCTGGATTCAAAATCCCTCATCTTGCAACATCCATTCTGAGCCTCTGTCAATGGAAATACTGTACATAGTAATCTCCCTGCTTTTCTCCTATTGCTTGAGCTTATCCAATTGTCTCAAATGGGTCCTATCCAGAGCCTGCTGCTGACATCATCACAGAGCGCTCTCTGCTGATTTGCTTCTCTGCTAAACACTCACAGTTGAAATCACTGCAAAAAACAGCCGCAACTGCAATCAGTTAGGAAGTAGCTGGGGGAAGGTTGGAATGTCTGTGAATATTTCAGAGTGCCAAATCTGACAGATCACAACAAAACAAATAGGCCAAACCCTGATGCCCTTTGTTTCACCTACATCAATAGGAGTTGATCTGCCTCAGTAGAAAAAAAAATGAGGACCTAAGGATGTCTCTCTAAAGATGATGATTATTCTTTACATGGTAGGATTTTCAACCATCCTATTTCCCCATTGGGTGTTTTTGAAAATCCACCTCAGTGTCCAGAATGTATTAGGGGCTTTACAGATAAATAAGAACATGAAATCTCCTTGATGAGAAGCGTATAATGTAAATAGAGGAAGCAGGAAGATGGGTCTTGTGGTTATGGCACAGAACTGGCAATCAGGAAATCTGTGTGTTATAGCTGGATTTTCAAAAGAGCTCAGTCCCCTCTATCAGGGCCAGACATTCAAGAATGCCCAGGTCCCTTCAAATAAATGACAAGATTTTGGGAAGTGTTCAGTACTTGGGGTGATGGGGAGCACTTTTAAAAATCTGGCCATAGGCAAGAAAACAGGGGCTGCTGAGCAACCTTGAAAATCTGGTCATATATTTAGGTCACTAAATGTGAATGGCGATCTGGAAAATCTTACCTCCATTGTGCCTGCTAAGCTCTTCTGGGAAATGTGATCCTAGATGTGTCTGTGTTCCATTTTCCCATTTGAACAATGGGGATAATTTTTCTTCCTCCCACCCTTTGTCTGTCTTTTCTACTTAGGTTTGACACAGATCAACTGTTACTATGTGTACAAAATGCACATAGCACAATGGGGTCCTAGTCTTGGTTGGGACCTTAAGTGCTATTTTAGTAACAATTCTTATTTATATTACCTGTTATATTAATTATTCATTATTACAGAAAAAATTGGGTAGGACAACGTGACAGTATTTCTGCAGAAAAGCTGCCTTCAAGCTTATTTGGAGATCCTGGTAGGGAACATAACAGGACTGTACAAAATTGAGAGGTTTCTCTGCACTGGGTTTGGTGTAACCCATTATTGCAGTTGGGATTATATAGGTTCACATCCCTCTGATCTTTTACTTTAAGTTTCAGAGTTTGAACACAAAAACTCAGCCAAGAGTTGCCTGTTTCTTAGTGGAAGCCATGTGAAACCAACAGTTTTCAGGTGGGGTCCCATCAAAACAATGTACTGAGCCAAATTCACTTGAAACATGGCCAATTCACCTGAAAAGAGCACCAACATCAGTCAATCTTTAGGTACATCTACAGTGCATGCTCCTTTCAGTTGCGTGTAGCACACATACTTGCATAGTCCCTCAGCACGGGTATAAATAGCAGGCTTAGATGAGTAAAGACACACCAGAAGGGTGTGGGTACGTACTCATGTACGTATCCTACACAGCTCTCTACTCACCCAAGCCATGTAGGGTGCTATTTATAATTCATATAACATCCCACTGTCTCACCACTGCTGGCACCTTTCTCCCCCACAGTGGGGGACTCCAGCAGCAGGGAATGGCTCCAGCTGCCTCCCTCCCCCCTTCCAGAGCTTTCCTTATCCGAGTGAAAGGCTTCAGCATCAGGGAGCTGATGAAACCTTTCCCTGCTGCCACCCCTATGCCAGAGCCTTTCACTTCTTCTTAGCATATGCGCAACGTGCCTCAGGTGGCACGTGACCAGGATTCATCATCACATTTGGGTCGCTGGTTGGAGCATTAGCTTCCCCACTTTGGGCTGGGTACTGACAGGGAGTGCGACTGATCCATGCTGCCCAGCCTTTCACTGACACACTCAGCTACACACCGCAGTGTGGATGCAACCTGCTTTTCACTGTGACGTGTAGCTACATGTACCCTACATGCTGCCAGCAACTGTGTGTGTAGTATAGGTGTAGCCTTATTTAAACTTAGTCCAAATCATTCAGAAAGTTTTTAACAGAACAATTTTTTGCAAAGCTCTTAGCTAGTGACAGATCTGAACTTCCAAATCTGGATGCAAACTTATGGGCTGTTTGGATACAAGATTTTGGTCAGGCCCCCATTTCTACAGTAAACACAACATTTTATTCCCTTCTCCTCAATTGGCCAAACCACTGTTATGTGCAGTCCACTCCACTTAAGTGGTGCATTGTGGAGACAGCACATTATACCTGTACTACATTATCTGCACTGGCTGGAAGTTATTATAATAATGATATCCTATCTCTTAGAGTTGGAAGGGACCTTGAAAGGTCATCAAGTCCAGCCCCCTGCCTTTACTAGCAGGACCAAGTACTGATTTTGCCCCAGATCCCTAAGTGGCCCCCTCAAGGATTGAACTCACAACCCTGGGTTTAGGAGGCCAATGCTCAAACCACTGAGCTATCCCTCCTCCCTGAGTAAAGACACAAAGTTGATTTGCTAGTGAAATTTAAGACGTTCATTTTGATCTATAAAACCCTAAATAATGTGGATCCTGGCTTCTTGTGACTTACTTCTCTGCTTATGTAATACTGTAACAGGGACAAATGATGATCCCTATTCAGGAAAGCATCTCTATTTAGGAAGGGCCCTTAAGCAAATGCTTGTAATTAATTACTTTCCCGAATCAGAGCCTACCATTATTATTGTCCAGGGCACAGAGCAACATAGTAACAGAACTAGAATCCAGGAGCTTTGACTCTCAATATCCTGTTCCAAATAATAGAAATGCATTTCTCTTTCTCTCTCTCTTTTATCATCATCATCATGTATAGTAATTAATAGTGGTATACTTAAAATATGGTCAGAGTCTAATAAACAATATTTCATCACAAGGGCTGTATGCACAGTTATGTAGTCTCATCTAATTTATGCAGCAATGTATTTGTGTATGTTATGATCTCCTCTCCAGAAGGGGGATTTCTGATAAATAATATGCTCTTTTACTGTACACTAAATCATGCACTAAATAAGTCCTCACTATAATGTAATGCATTACTATTAATTGGGTGCCACCCTCTGTATCCTGGTATTTTCTAGATTCAGTAAAACTCACATTGACTTAAACAAGGCAGGATTTAACCCAGAGACTTTACTATGCAAGTGTAGCATTTTTGTGACTGCATATATATGCATATCCAGATTGCGCTTCAACAAGTAGGACAGGAAAAGAACTGTGCTAAACTTGCTGATTTTGGTTCACGTAGACCACCAAGAGTTTCCATCATTCTTATAGCAGCCTTTTATGTATCTGAAGACAACTATTATATCCCTCCTTAATCTCCTCTTTTCCAAGCTAAACATACCCAGTTCTTTCAGCCTTTGCACATATGGCTTGCATTCCATCCCTTTGATCATCTTTGTTGCTTGCTTCTAGATCCTTTCCAGTTCCTCTACATCCTTTCTATACATTGGTGACCAAAATGGAACACAGAGGCCTAAGCAGTGCCGAGTAGAGTGGTACTATCACTCCCATGACTTGCATGCTATGCCTCTGTTAACACAACCTAAAATTGCATTTACCTTTTTTTTTTTTTTTTTTTTTTTTTTTTTTCGCAACAGCATCAAATTGCTGACTCATGTTGAGGTTGTGATCCACCACAACTCCCATATCCTTCTGCCAAGCCAGTTTTCTTCCAGTCTGTATTTGTGCATTTGGTTTTTCTTTCCTAAGGGAAGTACCTGACATTTGTTCTTTGTTGAATTTCATTTTGTTGTCTATAGCCTAGTTTTCAATTTATCAAGATCCCTCTGAATTTTAGCTCTATCCACCAAAGTATTGGAAACATCCTCTTGCTTTGTATCATCTACAGACTTGATCAGTATGCTCTCTATACCCACATCCAGATCATTAATAAAAATGTTAAACAACACCGGGGACTCAGAACAGCTCCTTGTGGAAACCCACTTGAGACCTCCCTCCAGTCTGACATCATTCCATTGCCAGTTACTCATTGTTTGTGGTTGTTTAACCAATTATGTATCCACTTAATGGTAGGTCTGTTGAGCTCACATTTCTCCAGCTTATTTATCAGAATGTCATGTGGGACATATGTCATATGGGTTCTTAAAGATTTGGGAAGGTTCATTAAACTTCACACATATTTTAGGTCAAAAACATTTGCTTAACCCAAATGATCTGCTGCTTGGCCAACTCATAAGTAGGTTACAAAGCCAAAATTAATCTATAAATATCATTTGTGGAGAATAGGTACCTATCCCAATCCCAGGGTGTCAAATCCATTCAAAGAGTCACTTCTGCCATGAGGCTATCAAGCATTAACCGTTATTACTCCAATGCCTACAATAACCCTCATATGGTTAGAAGAGATGGGCAAATATCAATCTCAACTACATTAGTTTCTTCTAGGTCATTTCATAATGTCATAGATTTCAAGGTCAGAAGGGACCATTGTGACCATCTAGACTGACCTCTTGCATAACACAAAGCATAGACCTTTCCCAGAATAATTCCTAGAGCATATCACTTAGAAAAACATCCAGTCTTGATCTAAATATTGTCAATGATGGAGAATCCACCACAAAACTTGGTAAATTTTTCCAATTGCTAATTACTCTTACTGTTAAAAATCTACACCTTATTTCCACTCTGATTTTTCTAGCTTCAACTTCCAGCCATTGGGTCCCAGGGATTGAAGACCCTGCTATTAAATATTTGTTCCCCATGTAGATATTTACAGACGGAAATCGAGCCACCACTTAACCTTCTCTTTGTTAAGATAAATAGATTGAGCTCCTTGAGTCTATCACTATAAGGCATGTTTTCAAATCCTTTAATGATTCTTGTGGTTCTTCTCTGAATCTTCTCCAATTTATCAACATTGTTTTTGAATAGTGGGCTCCAGAACTGGACAGAGTATTTCAGGAGTGTTCACACCACTGCCAAATACAGAAGTAAAATAGCCTCTAGTCCTACTTGAGATTCCCCTGTTTATGCATCCAGAAATCACATTAGCTCTTTGGCCACAATATCACACTGGCAGTGCATATTCAACTGACTATCCACCATGACCCACAAATCTTTTTCAGAGTCACTGCTTCCCTGCACAGAGTCCCCCTCATATAAGCATCGCCTACATTCATTGTTTCTGGATGTATACTTTTACATTTAGCCATATTAAAATGCATATTGATGGCTGGTGCTCAGTTTACCAAGCCATCTAGATTGCTCTGAATCAGTGACATGTCCTCTTCATTATTTACCTCTCCCCCCAGTTTTTGCATCATCTGAAAATTTGATCAGCAATGATTTTATACTTTCTTCCAGGTCATTAATAAAAATGTTAAATACCGTACGGCCAAGGACAAAATACCTCATTGGAAACACACCTGCTCAATGACAGTTCCCCATTTACAAATACACTTGAGATCTATCAGTTAGCCAGGTTTTAATCCATTTAATTTTACATTGTTCTAGTTATTTTAATCAAAATATCATGCAGTAACAAGTCAAGCACCTTACAGAAGTCAAAGTATATTAACACTATTATAATTATCAACCAACCTTGGAATCTCATCAAAAAAAGAAATATAAAGCTAGTTTGACAAGATCTATTTTCTAGAAAACTATGTTTACTCATTAATTATATTTACCCTGTTTTAATTCTTTATTAATCAAGTCCCATACCAGCCACTCCATTATCTTGCCAGGGATCAATGTTAGACTGACAGGCCTACACTTATCCAGATAATTTTGTTTAACCTTTTTTAAAAAGTGGCACATTAGCTTTCTTACAGTTCTTTGGAACTTTGCTAGCACCCCAAGATGCATTGAAAATTAACAGTAAAAGTCCATTGAGCTCCTCTGCCAGTTTTTAAAAACTCTTGGATGCTAGTTATCCAGACATGCTGATTTAAAAATGTCTGACTTTAATAGTTTCCGTTTAGCATCCTCCAAAGATACTAGTGGGATGGAAAGTGAATGGGAGTTAGGTACCTAGCTCCCATTTCTGCCTTAGAAAATCTTCCCCTGAGAAAATAATTAAATAAAATATTGTAAGTAGCTTAAGATTTGGAGCATGGGGGATGTTATGAACTCTGAACAATTTTTAGTTTGCAGAAGTACCTCATTACTTAAGTGACACACCCGAGGCTAAATGAAGTGCTTATTTACTAGACATTTTTGAAGTCTCCAGCAATGTTTTTACGTCAGCTAAATAAATAACTTCTAGCAATGACACATGGTGTACTTCCCACACCTCACAGTGCTGTACACAACAGCTCACTTGGTTATTTTTTATTAAGAACATCTTTTAAAAAAGATTTTATGTTCTTTCTCAACTTGCCATATCGGCACTGTAAAATTGTGCTGTTTGCTGATCTGTCTACTGAGATGGTGTGCGTCACACATCACTTACGAGCTCAACAGCACATTTGATTTGTTACTTCTCCTGACAATGGTGATGAGGTTTTGAAAAGTATGTAGTAGTTTTGGGTGCTTTAAGGGGCCAGATTTTCAGAAAGTGGGTGCTCAGCACTGTCTCAAAATCAGGCCCATTTCAGGGGTCTCAGGTTGGGCATCCAAAATCACCCTTTCACTCTGGTTTCCCTTAACCAGAATGCATTGTTTCTACACATAGCAAAGATACCCTGAACTAATCTCTTCATAATGCAAAACTGCATGTCATGACTGTGTACGAGTGGGTAGCCATGTAGGCCTCCTGCTCTCCAACTCGCCACAGAGCTGCTGATCTCTCTGGCAGGGCATGGATTCTGCAGGTGCATCCCTCAGGAGAGCAATATTGACTGCTGGAAGGACTTGAGAGGATCCCAGAAACTCATCATGCAGTTAAATTCCTCCAATACTAGCTACTCATTTACTTGTCTTTCGGTACCAGGCAGATGAGGTTATCCATTTATTCACTAGTGTTTTGGATAGGCACTACAGAAAAATGTTGCATAAGTGAAATGTTTAATTATGAATTACTATTACCTATTATTATTATTATTAACTTAGTTTATAAGTCACTATCTATAAAGAGAGAATATATAGTACATCCATTTATGCTTAGGTTTAGTGAATTACATATTGTTACGGAAAAGGATCCAAAATACTTATAATCTTTATTGCCACATACTGGTTGTTGTCCAATACTATTCCTATCATAGTTTATGTTTTCAAGGAATAAGCTCTTGCTAATAGCACATTATTTTCAGTGCATTATTTGGTAAAAACATTTGTAATAGTTCTCCTTAATATTGCTGGGAAATCTTACAGGATCAAAAATACTGCTATTGCAGAATTCTGTTAAAAATTCCTAGAATTAAGAATTAATTATTTACTAACAAACTTTTGGGCTAGTAAGATTTAATATTACCAATACATTATACCTGCATTCATAATTTCAAATGGGAAAGGTCCAATTTAACATATAAAGTTGTAACTAATAAAACAGAAATGCATACCTTAGATTTCAGAGATCCTTGCAATCTTTATGTTTTTGTCAGGGTAGCTAGCTGCTCCCAGTAGCAGTAGGAAGAATAAAAAGTGCCTGTCTTGCTGTGAATGTCCAGTGCAGAGAGGTTAGTCTGAGATATATTGGGCTCTCTAATCTCTTCATATCCTCCTTGGAACAACTGAGTGCTTTGTGTAACCCCTAATACTGAACAGGGATTGCGACATCAGTGATCCCAATTCAAGGTAGCAAGAAAAAAAATATTGAATCCACACAGTTCTTTATAATGTAACCCTCTTATGTAAGGTTCATGAAATTCAAGCTATATTTTACAAAAGCAAGCAATTATTTTTAGTGCAAGCATGCACTGTAGATGTATTCACTTTGATGGTGTCTTTGGTTGCTTTATTATCTAAAGCTTCCAAAAATCCATTTTAGTTTAATCTGGAAAAGCATCAGTAATACACTTAATGTACATATATGCACACAGGCATACACAGAGATTAAGACCATATTTGACCCAGATCCAAAAATCTTTGGCACATGACCTACCCTCTCACACACAAGCACATCTCTGGATGGCTGCCAGCACCTACCATTCTTACTGCCTGAGTGGGAGTCACACACATTCCTCTCCCCGCTTACTATCACACCACTCAGGTGAATTGAGGGGTACGGGGAGGAAGGCCTGCAAGCTTTATTTAAGCTAATGTTTTTCTAACAATTGGTTAAAAAAATTATTCACACCCAATTTTTGTCCCCCATCTTGCCAGCTCCATACATAGACAGTAACTCTTTATCAAGTGAGTTTGCAAATCTTATTTGGCAATGAGCAAAATAATTTGTTCATAATATTTCCTCCTGTTATGTTTGATTTCTGCATGTTTTGAAGTTCACTTAGAAGGGAGACATTTTATTAGGGCATTAATTGTCCTGGGGTTTTTTTGCACACCATGGAAAGCAAACAAAGGAATGAAATCTAAGGGCAGATCCTCAACTGATGTAAATTGACATCACTCCATTTACTTCACCAGAGCCAGGCCTATTTACTTCCACTGAGGATGTATGTATGTGTCTAGGCCTCATTGTGGTATCTAAAGCATCTTACAAATTTTGAAAGAATCAGTAAGGATCTCAGATTCTCTTTCTTCCTCCCCCATCCCCCACTCTTTTCCTCCTTCCCATTATCTGTAACACTTTTTAGAGGCTTACTAATAATTTGTTTCTATGTTTATTTTGCTCTGTCCATTTTTCAAGTATTGAAGTTATCCTGTGTTTTCAGCAGAGCAGAATTAAGTGTGTCCGTTTGTATTTTAATGACTCATATTGAACCTCCTCCTGCAAAGCCATAATGGGCATTTTTGAATGGGGCCCAAAGCAAAACCTTGGAGTGGGTTATACCTCCTACTACAAATCTTTGAAGTCCCCCTTCTGTGTGCCAAACCCATATCCAAAATAAGATAAACAAAGAGGCAGATAAACAAAAAACATTTGCCGTCATTGTGACATGGTAATCAAATACCTGCTCTGGCCAAGGCCTTCGGTGTTAGCTAAGAACTCATAGCTGGAAACCAAATCAGTTCATGTTAGTTTTGTTCAAAATAGGTATTATTCTTATAAGATTGTATTCAGTGTTCAGACCCTATGAAATGCTTGTAAGTTGCTGCCCACATTAATTTTACGTGTAATGTTTGTATTCAATGCAACAAGGTAAAATATGTTAGTTTTGTCATTGTAAAAATGCTTGTGAACTCAGACGGGAAGAGCGGCTCCCCTCCCCAGCCTCAGCCCATCCAGGAGGACTATCAGAAAGTGGTTCATTGTGGGACAACAGCTTTGTTGATTGCCCCATCCACACATGGAGAAATACATGCAGAAGGCCTCATCCCATCCGTTTGAATGCTGGAAAAGGAAAATAAAAATAGCTAGCATGAAGATTTTTTTAGCTCTTTGCTGTTTGTACTCTCACAGGATTAGAGATTCTGAGCTAAAGAAGAGATCCCCAGGGTTATCCTGGGTCCGCTCAGAAAGATATTTTGAATTGACAGAATTCTACAGTTCTGTGCCTTTTAGGATATAGATTGTAACTAATTTGTGTGTGTGTTTACTCCCTTTAACCTGTAAAAAACTCTTATTTATTTTTCTTAGTTAATAAAGCTTTGCTTTGTTTAGTACAGGATTGGCTACACGTGTTGTCTTTTGTGTGAGATATAAGGTACAAATTGATCTGGGGTAAGTGACTGCTTTCCTCAGCCTGGGAGCAACCTGAATATTTTGTGAGATTTTTGGTGTAAGTGACCTTTAATCACCAAGTCCAGTTTGTCTGGGTGGCAAGATAGACTGGAAAGCCTAAGAGGCCTTTGGAGAGGAGGGTTAGCTCAGTGGTTTGAGCATTAGCCTGTTAAACCCAGCGTTGTGAGTTCAATCCTTGAGAACACCACTTAGAAATCCAGGGCAAAAATCAGTACTTGGGCCCCTAATGAAATGAGGGGGTTGGACTCAACTCAATGACCTTCCAGCTCTATGAGATAGCTATATCTGCATATATTTTATTTTAAGAGGACTCTGTGACTCCATGGTAAGATTGTTATAGTGATCCAGGACTTCACATTTGTTACTGGGTTAGTGAAATTTAATTATAGAGCATATCCACCAGTTTGGGGTTTCTGCCTTTGTTTTCTGACAGTCTGCCCTGAGGTAGGCACTCCTGGTTGTGAGTCACTCCAGACAGCATGACAATCACCATATCCAGAGAAGGGTGGTGTAGTTAAGGCCCTGGAGTAGGATTCAGATGAGGCAGTTTCTAATCTTGGCTCTGCCCCATATGACCTTAGGCCAGTCACTTAGCACCAGATTTTTAAACATATTTAGGCATCTATTAGGATTTTCAAAAGTGCCAAGGCACCTGTCTGCACCTCCAGGTAACTAAATGCTATTAAAAATCTAACCCTTAGTCTTTCTATGCCTCAGTTCTTTATCTGTAAAAATGAAAATAACAAGAATTTACACAGGTGTTGAAAAGATAATATTCACTAATGTAAATGAGTAACTTAGATACCATGACGATGAAGCCTATAAATAAATCTAGTAGGTTATGTTGTTTTCCATGCTCAGATACATGTCTAGTCAATATACTAGGTCCTTGGAGGCTATTTGGCCCATTGTGCCATAAAGATAGCATTTTATCATTTTAAATTTTGACAGTGATCTTTCAGCACTTGCTATGGTCACAGGGAGGGCCGGGAATATTAATACAGCTGTACACACATCTGAAACACTGGGAGTAATGGCATTGTTCTCTACAAGCTGCAGCCCTGCCAAATCCTTCACTCTGCGTTTCTTAGCAATACCATGTCTCAACACACTTCAGAAATGGAGTAATTGTTTGGGAAATGTTGTGGAAAGGTCATTATACTGGATAGGTGATTAATTAGCTACATGTGTATGTCAGCATCAGTTGGTGTAATCAGCATCATCTGAGTTAGAAAGCTGGATCTTTGTACCACACTTTTCAGTCCCACCAATCAGTTTGTTACATGTAAGTTTACGTTGGAAATAGCAACTTGGAATTGTTTTTCCAGGAACTGTTCTGCAATTTTTACAGTGTGTTGAAGAGTCTTTGTCTATGTATTTTCTTGGCTTCAGGTTTTGGATCAATACTTTAGCTCAAGTGAAATGGCAGTCATCTTGGCATGTTCAAATTGGTTTTGGTAAGCTATCGTGTCTACTGTCACAATTTGCAGAGTATAGGCAGTTTCCCTTAGGTCTATATCTTCTGACTGCAACAGCAGTGACAGTACATTTACACGACTAAGGCTTTTGGACTGCAAGAACACCCCAAAAAAAAAATACACACTGAAGCATTTTCCATTTTCAGACCAAGAAGCTTCTTTACTAACTTCAGTATTTTTAGTTTCAAGAATGATCTGTGCTTTCAGCATGTTCACATAATAGAAGTAGCCGGCCATCATTTTGAGATAATAGGCATAGCAGACATCATTTTTTTCAAGCTGAGGTAGAATTCATAATAAATGTAGATGAAAGTCCCCACTCTGCGACTGTGTCCAAAAAAGCGTAGAGCTGTTTTTTTAAAAAATAATCTTGCATACTTAACAGTATCATTTCATGCTAGATATATATAGCACAGTATATAAATACAGAATGATTGGCACCTGTTCTGTCAGCCTAATTTAGACACCTGAGTAAACAAACACCATCATATTCCTGGACTCAACATTTTAACTCTTTCAAACTCTAATAAATTAGCTTCAAAATTTCAGCCTCTCTCCCAGCAGCATTTTGGTCCTTAGTTTCATAGAAAACTAAAATCCTTTCATTTATTCTCACTTTGGTAGGTCGTGCATTGGACCTCTCTGATATTACCCAGGGTACAATCTGGATTGACGGACAGCTATCTGCCCTCAATTTACCAACTTGGGGTGCCTCTTACACTGCTTTGCTGTGACAGCAACCATGCCTGGTCTGCTCACATACAACCTTGAGCATGTAAATCACTCCCATCTACATTGTATGAGTGCTATAGTCAGCCACTCATGAATTACATTGCAGGGCAACACCAGTAAACTCCCAGTCCCAGACTTTCCCCAGAAATGTGTGTCTTGGACTGCCCAGCACCCTCCTAAACAATACAAGCTCATATAAAGTCAGTCATTTCATTAATAGAAAATGATATGCGCAAACCTTATAATCTCAAATGGAGTTTCCCAAACACTTCAAATCAAACCTCACACTGGTTTAGATAAAACAATAAAGCAAGTTTATTAACTACAGAAAGATAGATTTTAAGTGTTTACAAGTAACGAGGCATAAAAGTCAGAATTGGTTGCAAAGTAAATACAAGGTAAAATGCATCCAACATCTAACTTAACAAACTAAGTGAATTCAAAGCAAAGGTTTCTCTCACCACATGCTCTAGCAGTCTTACTGGCTGGAATCATTTCAGCCGGACCCCTTTCCCTGTTCAGCGTTAATTTTCTTGCCCTTCAGGTGTTGTTGATGCCGTGAGTAGAGATGAAGAGAGAGATGATTTGGGGCGTCCGTTCCCCATTTTTATATCTTTTCCTCACTTACACCTTTTTTCTTGCCAAAGACTGGCTGCTTAACCAGGTGATATTCCATTTGATTTATTGACACCTGGTTGAGATGTCAGTTTGCCTTTTGTCTTTGAAGAACCGGTTTGTACCCACTTTTCTAAACTTGGAATATATCTCAGTAATGTTATACAGTAGAATCCTGTAACTTTACATACAGTGTTGCCACACACATTTTACCAGGACAATAATGATCAGCACATTAGGAGTTTTCAAATGATACCTCACAAGGCATACTTTGTACAAAATCCATTGTAGTTTTGTAAAATGGGTGAATATATAGATACTGACTGTCACAACCTCAATGCACTCAAACTGCTGCTTCCATACATGCACAGTGAATTTATACTAGTAGAAGAAAAATATTTTCACACAACTCACATCTGGCCTATGGAACTCACTGCTTGTGGACATTTTATGGATAGTTTACCTATTTTTATACTATCAATGATAGAAACAATAAGCAAGTATTTTGGAAGGGGTACATACTTTACCACTGTCTGGGCATAAGCCACCCACTAATTGCAAGAGAGTAAGAAAAAACTACCCCTATGTGTATGGTATCCCATAACTGCCTATCAAAGGGTTTCTTGCACCCTTCTTATGAAGCAGCTTTTACTGGCTACTGTCAGAGACAGAGTATTAGATTAGACATGCCACTGGCCTGATCCAGTATGGTAATTCCTATATTCCTGCCTCTGAATTCTTCCTGCTTTCAGAACCCCCCACTCAAAGTAACTGTTGCTTCAGCTCCTCATGCACCACTGGCTACCTAGGCTCCCCTTTTAAACTGAGGATCTCTCAGCAGCTGCTCCCTCAGTTCCTCTTCCCTAGCCCCACCTCAGACTTCCTCAAACTTCCATTTCCTATTCTTGTGTATTACTAATACAATATCTATCCCAGTTGAAGCCTTCAGAGCTCTGTGAGGAGTAGTCTTCAAAGGAAAAGTTGGGGGAGGCTTCTGAGCAGGAATTTACCCATTGGTTTATGCTTCATCATTGCTTCTGGAAATACCATTAGTTCATTTCTGTGACAGATCAAGAAGAGGGAACACAAGTCCTGTTTTGCAGGCCTCAATTATTTTGTTCTAGCTGCTCATTACTGATGGAATGAGAGGTTTGCTAACACCCAATATATTTCTTATCCAGGAGGTTTGCTCCATCAGATCATAAATATTTTATGACAGGTCAAAATTGATTGACAATCTCTCTTCAAAATGCCAGCCTTGCCAATAGCTTGGCCCTTCCATTTAAAGCGTGTCCTCTCCCTGACAAATTGTGTGTTAATAGAGAGGGCTGACATTTTCCAAATTTTGATTTTGTAAGCAAGTTACTCAACATTTCAATTTTCAAAAAAGTTTAGATGAAAATTTGTCAACTTAAACAATAAGGAATTTTTTTCTGTTTAAAAAAAATCTTTGTTCAACAAGATCTAATTATTAACATTAGTACGAATCAGCAAGAGAGCATGTGTACCACTCTATTCTATCAGATAGAATCAGAAATGCTCAGCTAGGTGTCACACATATTATGCTACTTCATAACTCATCAGCTATATGGTATCTAAAAGGGATATGGGCTCTACATTCATAGTTGTTTTGTACAGTGTCTTTTAAAACTTATGACATTATATAGATTAGATAATGGATGAGATCCTGGTCTTATTGACATTAAGTGTAATTTTGCCATTTACTTCCATGGGCCCAGAATTCAATCCAATAACTCTGTGTACTTAATGCAGCCCTTCCTCTTGCTTCACTTTTTATGTCTTGAGAACATTTAAGGAATACATGTGCGGCATGCAAAAGTGAGACTGTCTTTCACAGCAGCATGCAGCTATATGTACCCTTCATGCCACAAGTGTAGACAAGGTCTCAAAGATTAATCTCTGATGGTAAACAAAGTGCTGTAGTCTCCACTATAGGAATCTTCTCTTCCTGTATCACGATTATCCATCTCAGTGTGTATATTTATTAGCAATTTTTTTTCCTGCTTTAAGGGCGAGTGATGGGGGAGGGAGGTGGCAGAGTGGAGTGAGCGGTGGGTGGAGCCTCAGGGGAAGGAAGAGGTGGAGCAAGGGCAGGTCTTGGGGGAAGAGTCAGAAGGGGGTGGGGAGAGGTGGAGTGAGGGCAGGGCCTCAGAGCGGAGCAGGGGTGGAGTCTGGGCAGAGCCTCAGAGAAGGGGAGAACTGGGGGTGAAGCCACGGTGCCCCCCCAAACTTCTAGGGTGCTTCCAGCACTCCTGAATGGGTGGAGTGTTTGTATGTATACACACACTCACCACTCCCTACCTTTAAGAAGGTTCCCAATTAACTATAAAAAAGGAATACTTACCATGCTGATCTGTAGTAACATAACAAGTTTACTAAATATAGTCACACCCCCAGTAAAAGTGGTGAGTTTCTTACCTAATTGGATTGACATAGTTTTAAAAAGATACATTGGTAGGGGACATCTGACAGTCTATTCATCGTGGGCCTGAACCAATGCCCATTGAAATCAATGGCAAGACTCCCAGGCCATATATTATCAAATTAATATCATAACTTTTAGTCAGCTCTCTCATACAGCTACCTTGATTTCCATGGAATTCCCAGTGCAGCAACACAGTAAGTCATAGTAATAGTAATAAATTATACAGTGTCACCGTCAAATCATTCCAGGTAAGAAAAAAAAAATCAAAATTCTATCCTCTCCAACAGACATAAAGGCCCAGAGCCTGCTAGTTGCTCCATAGCCTCAGCTCCCATGGGAATTCAGCAACTCACAGGAGATACTCAGCACCTTGCAATATTGCGCTGTGGATCAACTTCTGCCTTCACTTACAGCCATGCAACCCCACTGAAGCCAATGGAGTTGCATAGGTGGAAATGAGTACCAATCCCGTTACTATTTGCTCCCCTCAAGCTTGGACTTTATTTTTTACATCTACCGATTGATAAATCATGGAGCTTCCGCACTGCCTCGTCACATGCCACCTGTAAACTAGAGGTTTCCAGAAACATGAGCAGAGTCAGACGGAGAAGAGTGCTCGTGCAGTTAGTACAAATGTTGTTCCTTCTCTCCACCATGTGCTTACTGAACTTCACAAAAGGATTTCTCCCTTTCCCATGCTTCCTAATTCCCTGGACATAAATACAACTTATTATGATACAGACATGAATAAAGACTTTCTCCAATGTTTAAATCTGTCCTGTAATGGCATATAATGTATTTCCTCTCCCACTTCGGGCAGATCCTTTTATCACTGGCTGCCACATTCAATAATCTTTCCTGAACATTTTAAGCAGATCATTGGGAAATTATCACTCTAATATACAAATCAGGTTAAGATCTGTTAATTGCATGGTTTCCCCCATTTTACTATAAAATCAGGCTGCAAGGAGTCAAAGGGTTTGTTCACCCAAAATAGAGAAAGATTAACTTGTTATGAAAAAAGGAATGAATGCCAGCACTGGATGGCAAGTGCTCCAGAAAATACATTACTCCCTCTGCATACAGAGACAAGGCTATTTCCTAATGCAAAGCAATTAATTGGCTTATGGTTCCAAATGATAGGAAAAGCAATTCCATTTCTAGGGCAGTAGGGTCACTCTCTAGAACACTGCGTTAAGTTTCTTAGTACAAAGGAGAGGAACTTTCATTAAGGGAAAACCTAGAGAAACTGACATATCTATACAGTGTGGATCTGAGACACTGTCTGGAGGTTTGTCTGGATTGCTAGAATTTTTTTTGTTCTCATTTCTCTGCGTGCAGTTTATAGTATGTTGTTACCTTTCATCAAATTAAACTGTAATCACTGGATGCAATATACTGGCAATGAGATTGCTGATAGTTATGCAATGCTGTAGAAAGCCACTAATGTGCTCTTACTTCTGCAAGAATCAAGGCACAATAGCATGAAAAATGTTATAGTGTTCTAGACAGAGAAAATGAAGTCCACAGGAAACACTGAAAAATGAAGGTTATTCTAAAAGGAGACTTAAACTTTCTATTCCAAGCATCATTTAAAGGTCATATCCATTTAACTAAATTAATCTTTTTTGGTCTTAAAGGCACAAGTATGAAATGAACATAGAGAAAAAGCAGGAATTTAATAAATATGAACTAAAGACATAACAGGAGTTTTTCATCTTTATAAAGGAGCAGGGCCAATGGGGGGGAGAGGGGGGCAGGTGGGCCATTTGGCCTGGGCCTCAAGCTCAAAGGGGGCCTCAAATTTAGACACTCATTAATTTTTTGGCATTTGCTAAGTTTCACAACTTGTTTTTATGCACATCCCTATTGGACCAAAATGTGACACACACTCTCAGCTTAGAGCTGCAAATGTAAGCAAATAGGAGATATGATTTGGTAAAAGAATTTTTTTTTTGTTAACCGATATAGATTTTCTCATATTAAAGAGTTAAAAATGTTCATAAATATTAATAAAATATATCGGTTCTGACGGCACAAGATTAGACCATGATGAACATGTCCTCGCAGATCAGCTGATTATATAAACAAACCATTACTGGTGGCTGGTGCTGGATCATCTGTGTTTTGAAAAGTAGGGAATTGTTACATTTTAATGTCTTTATAGTTTTACGTCTAGTTGACTAAGGAATTATTTGTGTGTGAGAATTCCTCATTATTATCTTCATATGGTAGCTAAAAGAGATGACTGGTTGGTGGGTTGACCCCTAGCTTGGTTGCTTGGCCATCATCATAGGCTTTTGTAGTCTATAGGCCCAGATTCAAGGTGAAAATTTGTGAGGACAATCTTGTACAGTGAGTTTTGTGAGGACACATGCTTGAAATTTTTGTATGTTATCCCTTTGTCTGTATCCGTGTCTGTGTTTACTATACATATGTCATCCCGTTGTCTTCAGCTCAGCCTGTTATATTATACCTTGTGTGCTTGAGTTTTGATTCAGTGATAAGGATAATAACCTGTCTGACTGTTTCATTGTGTTCTTAATTAGCATTCCTTCGTTTTAAGTCTTTTCAGCATTTGTGTACATGTTTACAATAGAAGATTTCAAGTGTAGATAACCTACTTATTTACAGCAGAATATTTCAAGTGTGGATAGGCTACATATTGACCAGATTGATCACTATGAAGAGGAGATTTGAAAGTGGTGCAAGCAAGAGACAGCAAAAACAACTGAGTGAAGCAGCAACTAAGAGCTCAAAGCCAATAACTTCTTTTCTCACACCACTGGAAAACACACCTTACCCAACAAACAATGCTACCGATAATAAAAACTCTGCAACTGAAACAGGTGATATTTCAATGCCAATACCTGAACATGAGGACTGTAGTCAAAAAGAAGATGTGCCAACAGTAACAGATGCGTTAAAAGATCCTGTGTACGATCAAGAAACTCAACAGCAACAGGAAGATGTAGATCTTACGCAGCAAGAACAATTCATGAGTACTACAGGTTTGATTGTAACTGACATTGGAATTACTGACAAGAACAATGCTGCCCAAATGCAATCTTTTCTTCAAATTAGTTGTTTTAAAATTCCAAGTAACATTCCATGAGATGGCGATAATCATGCTTTCCCTACTCGTCTGCTGACAAAAACTCTTCCAAATGATGAAACCTGCACAAGAGACTGGTTATGCTGGAGTATGGAAATACAATATCTGTACTGTGCACCCTGCTTTATTTTGAACAAAAGTTCTGCAAATGCATCAGTTCTCTCTGATCAATCAGGATGGTGCATCAGCAGAGGTTGGAGGAAGTTGAAACACAGAATACCATCACATGAGAGTTCAACGTCACACAAAGAAAACTATGTTGCATGGAAATTAACATTAAAAAGGTTGCAGAGCAGTTTTTAAGCGAAGAGATGGGGGAAAGCCGATTGCTGCAGAGGAGCATGTGGATCGGACAGAGACTTCTCTTAGAGGAGAGCATATTGATAGAGATTCTCTAGGTTTTAGTCAAGAGGAGAGGATGGAAGAGGATAAAGTATGGGCCAGATCAGATGAGAAACATTCACATAAAAAAGAATCTGACACATCAGAAAAGGGCAGACAAATAAACAGTGACAAGTTTTTAAAGAGCTTGTACACAAATACTAGAAGTCTAAATAATAAGATGGGTGAACTAGAGTGCCTCCTAGGAGGACATTGATATAATAGGCATCACAGAAACCTGGTGGACTGAGGACAATCAATGAGACACAATCATTCCGGGTACAAAATATAGCGGAATGACAGAACAGGTCCTGCCGGGGGCGGGGGGAAGTGGCACTATATGTGAAAGAAAATGTAAAATCAAATGAAGTAAAAATCTTAAATGAATCCACATGTTCCATAGAATCTCTATGGATAGTAATTCCATGCTTTAATAAGAATATAACAGTAGGGATCTATTGTCGACCACCTGACCAGGACAGTGATAGTGACTATGAAATGCTAAGGGAGATTAGAGAGGATACCAAAATAAAGAACTGAGTAATAGTGGGGGATTTCAATTATCCCCATATTGACTGGGTACATGCCACCTCAGGACAAAATGCAGAGACAAAATTTCTTGATACTTTAAATGACTGCTTCTTGGAGCAGCTGGTACAGGAACCCACAAGGGGAGAGGCATTTCTCGATTTAGTCCTGAGTGGAGGCAGGATCTGGTCCAAGAGGTAACTATAACATAATATAAGAACTAGGGGCCACCAAATGAAATTAATGGGCAGCAGGTTTAGAACAAATAAAAGGAAGTTCTTCTTCACACAGTGCACAATCAACCTGTGGAACTACTTGCCTGAGGAGGTAGTGAAGGCTAAGACTATAACAGGATTTAAAAGAGAACTAGATAAATTCATGGAGGTTAAGTCCATTAATGGCTATTAGCCAGGATGGGTAAGAAATGGTGTCCCTAGCCTCTGTTTGTCAGAGGGTGGAGATGGATGGCAGGAGAGAGATCACTTGATCATTACCTGTTAGGTACACTCCCTCTGGGGCACCTGGCATTGGCCACTGTCGGCAGACAGGATACGGGGCTGGATGGACCTTTGGTCTGACCCAGTAGGGCCATTCTTATTTTCTTATGTAAATCAGCCAGTAGGGCAGCATCAGCTGAAAGTTCAGTTGAGAATTTACTCTTGACTGAACTCTCTACAGAAACTAATAACTGGAAAAAACTTCCTGAGCACATCCTGAATGTCATCTTTTTTCTTTCTGAGCGGGGATTAGCTTTCTTTGGTTCCAGCCGACGTATCAGTGATCGTGCTCCTCAGCAAATATGACCCACTTTTATGAAAATATGTTAAACGTGTTCAAGTATCACAAGAGAGTCAAAAGCGCATGCAAGTTCATTATCTCTCCACACGCATACAAAACGACTTTATTGAGCTAAGTGGGTCATTCGTACAAACAACAATTCTTGATGAGATTCGAAATGCCATGTATTTTTCAATCACTGTTGATGCCACTCCAGATTGTTCTCACAAGGAACTGACTACTATGATTATTCGATATGTTAAGATCCTAGACAGTTCAAAATTTTCAATTGAAGAAAGATTTTGTTTGATAATTTCACGAAAAAAACTGGAAAAGAAATTGCTGGTCAAGTACTAGCAATTCTAGAAGACTAAGTTAGATTTTCAAGTCTGCATTGGTCAAGCCCATAACAATGGATCTAATATGGCTGGGAAGTACAAAGGTGTACAAGCAGTTCTGTTTGAGCATAATTCAAAGTGTATTTTGTCCAGCTGTGGAAACCACACACTAAACCTTGTAGGTGTTGACTATGCAGAATCATGCAAGGATGCAATTACTTACTTTGGAACCATTCAGCAAATGTACAATCTCTTCAGTAGCAGTCCACAAAGGTAGGAAATTCTGAAGTAATAGCTTCCTGTTTCACTGCATGGGATTTCCAAAAACTAGATGGTCTGCATGGATTGATGGTGTTCAAGCAGTTGCATGGGGGAAGGGATAGCTCAGTGGTTTGAGCATTGGCCTGCTAAACTCAGGGTTGAGAGTTCAATCCTTGAGGGGGCCACTTAGGGATCTGGGGCAAAAATCAGTACTTGGTCCTGCTAGTGAATGCAGGGGGGCTGGACGTGATGACCTTTCAAGGTCCCTTCCAGTTCTAGAAGATAGGATATCTCCACTAATTTAAAAAAAAAATTAATTAAAAAAATTTTAATTCACTGAGAAAGGCTTTAAATGAGCTTGAATCTCTCAATCTCACTGCAGAAGCTCGAACTGAACTTCAGTCTATTCAGAAGCACATGTCCAAATTTCAATGCATTCTGATGTCTTCTTTGTGGATGAAGCTACTTACAATGATCCACCAAACTAATCTGGTAATTGAAGCACTCAATCCTACACTTGATGTTGAGAGGGATAACACTGAAAGTCTTATCAATAACATTCAACAGATTTGTGAACAATGGGATGCGATCCTGACTGAGTCCAAATTAGTAGCACAGAATATTGGCATTTCATCTGAGTTCTCCACCAATCGCAACTTACCTACTGAATCCGATGCCGAGCAGCACTATATGATCAATGTCTTCCTTGTCATCATTACAGGTTTCACAGTAGCAGCCGTGTTAGTCTGTATCTGCAAAAAGAACAGGAGTACTTGTGGCATATCAATTCCAGCTCAGCAGTCTCTCCTTAGAGTCTGTTTTTGAAGTTTTTCTGTTGGAGCTGGTCTTTGCATAGGAGGGAGAAGGGGGGTCTCCACCCACAAGAGAGTCTATTTAAACCCGTGGGAGACCCCTCCATTTTGGTCTTCAGCTGGCTAAAGAAGGAGTCTCTCCACACACACCCCCAGGATACTTGAAGGAGACTGAAACAAAGAACAGTAACTACAGGGGGTGTGAGAAAAACTACAGCACTACAGAAAAACTTCAAAAACAGACTCCAAGGAGAGACTGCTGAGCTGGAATTGATATGCAAACTAGATACAATCAACTCTGGATTGAATAAGGACTGGGAATGGCTGAGCCATTACAAACATTGAATCTATCTCCCCTTGTAAGTATTCTCACTCTTTTTATCAAACTGTCTGTACTGGGCTAGCTTGATTATCACTTCAAAAGTTTTTTTCTCTTACTTAATTGGCCTCTCAGAGTTAGTAAGACAACTCCCACCTGTTCATGCTCTCTGTATGTGTGTATATATATATATCCTCAATATATATTCTACTCTATATGCATCCAAAGAAGTGGGCTGTAGCCCACGAAAGCTTATGCTCTAATAAATTTGTTAGTCTCTAAGGTGCCACATGTACTCCTGTTCTTCTTGTCATCATTGACTCTACTCAAATCGACGTGTAAGATCTGATTGAATATACCCCTTTTCAGTTTCTTTGGAAAATCAACAGACTGAATAATGAAGATCTACTTTCTGCAGTTGAACAAGTTCAGCAACAGTACAACAAAGAAATCTCAAAAGATCTCAGTGACGAAGTCATCTTCCTCAAACAAATATATTCCACAAACTTTAAATTGGATTGCAAGCCAAAGGAATTGCTTCAAGAAATACTTGAACTTGGACTCTCTGGGGTGTTTCCTAATATCACAATTGCATTGCATATTTTTGTCAGTTTGCCTGCATCAGTGGCTTCAGGTGAATGCACCTTCAATGTGTTAGAAGCAGGTAAAGAACTATCACCGTTCAACTATGGGACAAGAGCGTTTAAATGTGCTTGACATGAATAATATCAACTGTGACATTGCATGAAAGTTAGATTTTTCCTCAATAATTAGTGCATTTTTACAGAAAAGGGCTAGAAAAGCATTTTTTAAATAAAAAATATTCAAATTATGTCTCACTTTTTGGATGCCTTATTTTGTTTTCATGTGTCATCATTTTTTATTTTTATTATGGCTAGGGGCCTCAAAAGCTGGAAATGGCCCGGGTTTCTCTGGACCTCTGAGAGGGCCTGTAAAGGAGATTTTTTGAAGCTACATTCCAGCCATAGCAAACTATTTATCTGCTATTTCAGGTACAGAAAATACATCTTTCAAGATTTTCATCATCCGGGGAAAGATAATTTCAATCATACATTTACTTTTTGCCTGGAGTATCTCTTCTTCTTCTTAGGAAGTCAATTCTGACACATTCAATGCACTTTTTCTACGAGTTTAGTGTACAAAAGAATATAGGAATATCATCCACTTTACAGTTATTGTGAAGTTGTTTGAGCAATAAGGCAGGATATAGATACTGAATGTGGCTAAATTAGGTACACATATATACACCTGCATACATCTATCCTTGAATCACTTGACTATGTTATTTGTTTCTGCCTTGCTGTATTATTTCTCTCAGGCTGATTCCTCACAGCATCTTATCCTCGTAAAATGAAATATTTGCATGCTGCACTTCTCAACTTCTCATCCTGGAAGACTACTGACTCAACAAGGTCCAAATTTTGTTCTGATGGGGAAAAAAGAATACATAAATGTTTGGTTTATTTAAATGGATCTGAACTATCACACCATCCCCTACTTCAAGGTATGTCAATGTGATGTCCTGTTCCTTTAAATGTTCAGGGGGCTCTGTATTCCCCTATGCTTAGTGCAAAGTCTCACTTTTCTGTTAGTTTCAGTTTTGGAACCAGAACAATAAAATGAGCAAATCAGACAGCCATGGGTCCATCAGCTCCCCCTGCGTATTTCTGTCTGTCTCCTTTTCTGCTAGCTCCAGAAATATAACATTTGGTGACGACAAATTTCCATCCCAAGGATGTCCAGTGCTCTCATTGCCTGACCAAGAAGAAAAAAAGTAAGCAAATAATACTATAAAAAAGAGATTAAACTTGCCTTGGGGCACTGGGTGACAGACTGCTGTTTTTGCTTCTGGGACAGCATGAACCAGCCAGCTAGAGAGGGTCAAGTAGACAAATAAAGATAGAACAAAGGAATAGGCTACAGCCCAGAGTTTGTGCAAACAAAGAAACCGTGAGTGTAAGTAGGCAGCCATATTGACTGACCACATACAAAAAGAGGGAAACAGTCTTAGTCTGCACTGAGGGTCTGCAGCCAGGGCTGCCCGGGGGTGGGGGGTGGGGCGCAAGTGGGGCAATTTGCCCCAGGCCCCCACGAGAATATAGTATTCTATAGTATTGCAACTTTTTTTTATGGAAGGGGCCCCCAAAATTGTTTTGCCTCAGGCCCCCTGAATCCTTTGGGCGGCCCAGTCTGCAGCCAGCAGAGATAAGCCCAAGTACAGACAAAAGTGTACATAAGCACACAGCCAGCAGAAGGTGATTGAGTGCAGATAACACAGAGTTTAAAAAAAAAATAAAAAGGAAAAAAAAATCTGGGTGGAACAGGTGTCCAGGAGGCATGAAGTCCAAAAGGAAAAGAGAGATATGACACCTTTACATTGGTGTGTTTGAAGAAAACCATAAATCATGAGTGGTGTACTTCAAACATTTTGAGTAATCTGTAACCATTCCAACCTTGCTGACAGTGATGGGTCCAAAGGTATGTGGACTGTTGTGTGATCTACTGTCTCCAAATGTGCCTGGAACTGCAATGTAAGCCACAAATACTGCAGGAGTGCAAGAACATTTTTCTCCTATCCCAGCGATCATAGCAAAATGATATCTGTTCCATCAGTGATATCAGGGAGGTAGAGAATCAGTAGCACAATTTACTGCTGCTTTAAGGAAGCTGTGAGAGCACTGTCAGTTTGGACAACCATTAAGTGATGCCCGGGTAGTCTCTGGATTACACAATGTCCAAATCTGGAAGAAGTTATTGATTGTATCAGCACTTACATTCAAAAAGGTGGTTGAAGCAGGTGTTGTAATGGAGATTCTCTGGAATTTAGCGTGAGCTGAGTTTACCTCCTACATCAGCGAGACAGAGGGCCACAGGAAGGTAAGGGATTTCCACATGGCTTTTGTGTGCAAACTATGCACTTTCAGTAGGAGTGCTGGGCATGTCAGATTATTTGCAGAAAGTGCCAGAAAAAAGGACACATCACCGTGAACTGTCACACAGTTCAACAACCAGCAACACAGAGTAACCATACATCCAAGAAGGCACCTATCCAGACTGAACTAAGAAAAGACAGAAGACAGGAATTCATAATATGGAAAAAAGACAAGAGCGCTAGTGAGATTGACCAAGATCTAGCACTACATATGTTATCAGAGAAGGCATCTGGGATACACCCTTTATTGAAATAGTTCCTACAAGAATGGAGCTTGGTGCTGGAGCTGCCATTTCACTGATTTCTGTATCTACCTATCACCAGACTTTGTCACAAGGTCCCCTGGAAGAAACCTCCATAGTTTTAAAGATTTACATCACTGAAAAGTTAGTCCCAAAAGGGATACTCTAGGTGAAAGTTCAACTAGATGAGCAATCAATTCTTTTACCATTGTATGTGATTGAAGGGAAGTATCTATGGTGATTTGGCAGATCTTGGCTTGAGATGCTCCAAGTGAATTGGACTGACATGAAGGCAATCACAAAAGCACCTTGAAATCTTCAACAAATTCTGGACTGGCACTCCAAAGTTTTTGAACAAGAGGTTAGACAGATGAGCAACATCAGTGAAGCTCACTGTTAAGTCTGACAGTCTGGTAGCTGAAATATTGCAAGTCCAGAGTTGTACCTTATGCACAGAAGCCTCTGGTAGAAGTTGATTTGGATTGGTCAGTGAACATTGGACTCTTGTCATCAGTTTCACACACAGTGAGAGCATTATACCCATCATACCAGTGATCAAGAAGGATGGCTCAGTCTAAATTTGTGGATATTTCAAAGTGACATTAATCCAGTTTTATGTGCATATCAGTATCCACTACCGCTTACTGAAAATTTGTTTGCTACTCTTAGTGGTGGATAGTGTTTCAGTAAATTGGATTTGCCCAATGCATACCTACAAATGGAGGTTGATCCATCATCTTGTAAATATCTCAAACACCACAAAAGGCTCATTTTGTTACAACAGATTGCCTTTTGGTATCACATCAGCACCTGCTCTGTTCCAAAAAGCCACGGGTGAGATTCTGAAGGGACTAATTGGAGTTCAAAGCTATTTGGATGGCATCTGTGTTACAGAAAAGGATCAAGAGGATCATCTTTGAAATTTGGACACAGTCTTCCAAAATTTGGAAGACCATGGTCTGAGATTACACGGAGACAAATGTGAATTTTTCAAACCTTCAGCTGAATTACCTCGTTCTTGTGTTATGAAAAGGAGTAAATAATATTTCCTTATTTATTTCTCCATACCAGTCAGTCAACAGCGAGGTGATTTTATAGATCTCAATCATATCCCCCCTTAGTTGTCTCTTTTCCAAGTTGAAAAGTCCCAGTCTTATTAATCCCTCCTCATACAGAAGCTGTTCCATACCCCTGATCATTTCTGTTAGCCTTTTCTGAACCTATTCCAATATATTTTTTTTAGATTGGGTGATTACATCTGCATGCAGTATTCAAGATGTGGGATTACCATGGATAGATATAGAGGCAATATGATATTTTCTATCTTATCTTCTATCCCTTTCTTAATGATTCCCAACATTCTGTTCACTTTTTTGACTGCTGCTGCACATTGAGTGGATGTTTTCAGAGAACTATCCACAGTAACTCCAAGATCTCTTTCTTGAGTAGTAACAGCTAATTTACACCCCATCATTTTATATGTATAGTTGGGATTATGTTTTCCAATGTGTTCCAATTACTTTGCACTTATCAACACTGAATTTCATCTGCCATTTTGTTGCCCAGTCACCAATTTGTAGACATCCTTTTGTAGCTCTTCGCAGTTTGCCTGAGATTTAACTATCTTGAGTAGTTTTGTATCATCTGCAAATTTTGCCACCTCGCTGTTTACCCCTTTTTTCCAGATCATTTATGAATATGTTTAATAGGACTGGTCCCAGTACAAACCCCTGGAGGACACCACTATTTACCTCTCCATTCTGAAAACTGACCATTTATTCCTACCCTTTGTTTCCTATCTTTTAACCAGTTAGCAATCCATAAGACGATCTTCTCAGTTATCCCATGACAGCTTACTTTGCTTATAAGCCTTCGGTGAAGGACCTTATCAAAGGCTTTCTGAAAATCTACACTATATCCATTGGATCTCCCTTGTCCACATGCTTGTTGACCCCCTCAGACAATTCTAGTAGATTGGTGAGGCATGATTTCCCTTTACAAATACCATGTTGACTCTTCCCCAACAAGTTATGTTCACCTATGTGTCTGACAATTTTGTTCTTTACTATAATTTCAATCAGTTTGGCTGGTACTGAAGTCAAGCTTACTGGCCTGTAATTGCCAGGATCACCTCTGGAGTCCTTTTTAAAAATTGGCATCACATTAGCTATCCTCCAGTCATTTCAGATTAGTAGAACACTTTGTACAAACAAATGCTTAAGCATCCCTTAAAAGATAACAAGTCTATTTGGAGTCATCAGCAGAAATAGGACAATTTCTTGCTTGTCTACAGACAAGCAATTAGGGTGACCAGATGTCCCGATTTTATAGGGACAGTCCCGATTTTGGGGGCTTTTTCTTATATAGGCTCCTATTGCCCTCCCACCCCCATCCCGATTTTTTACACTTGCTATCTGGTCACCCTACAAGCAATTGCTTGTTTGTCACACCACATGTTACTACCCAAAGTCACCTGCAACTAATTTCTTGAAGTGATATTTGCATTTCTGTTTGGGCCTGCTACGTCCTGATATTGCCTCACATGCAGCTAAATTGCAAGCCTATGCAAACTGATCAATGACGTGAGACTTGTCATCATACTTTTCAAGTCAGGGACGTAGTCTTTGGACTTGCAACTACAGTTCTGGAGTGAAATTGGTAGCTTCAGAACATATAAAATGCATGGGACTTGTTTTGTTTGCAATAAAATGATCCCATGATATTTTATGGAAACAATAGTTGAACCAGTTGCAGCCTCAACTAGTACCCGAGTTAGGGACATTTAAGTAGGACTGTGTTCCTCCACTGTAACCTCCTTTTGTTAAAACTTCTAATTTTGATGATTTGGTGGAAGAATCTTTAGTACCAAATCCAACTGATTCCTTACCACTGACTGTTCCTGTGGTTCAGGACATTGCTGAACTACCACATTATCCCCAGAAAGTGCAAAAACCAGTTGTGCACCTGAACTTATAAATTGTTCAGTTAGGGAGTTGCTATTCCAGGGCAAAATAATCCATTGCAACTGAAAAGTCTGCGGTAGAACACCCAGAACTTTTAGTTAGGTTATATTAGTGTTTCATATTAACGGTGTAAATGATAATGTATGTGTGTCTGGAAAGTTTTTTAAAGTAAGATGGAGGAATGTGAAGTCCTCTGCATTTAAATGTTCAGCAGGCTCTGTACTCTTTCCCATTGCAAAGCATCAGTTTTGGGTTAGTTTCAGTTTTGCAGCCAGAACAATAAAATAAGCACAGCAGACAGCTGTGTGTCCATTAGCTCTCTCTGCATCTCTGTTTGTCTGTCTCCTCTGCGGGCTCCAGAATATAATAGTCAAGATTTTCATTGTAAGGGGGTAAGAACTTCTCTATAAAATCCCCCATAATATACATTTTCATTCATGAAGTATCCATAAAACTAACCTGCAGCTATTTCACAAGACAGATACTCCTGCAACATCCAGTGGCTACCGAGGAGAACACCATATTAGTCACAACACAACTTTTCCCAGTACAAATATGCCACACGAGAAAGGCATTCCATCTCTTGGTGTTCTTAAACTGGGCTCATCACAGCAGTTTCTGAATGCCTTAGAGAGGTATCAATCATCAAATGGTCTGATCTGTCTTCACTTCTCTCTTTCAAGCAGTTAGCTAAAAGGAAGATTTAATAAATGTGTCAACTTTCTACTGGCAAAATTAATATTTTGCTCATCATATATTTTGTAGGATAAAGGAAGTATAGTACCCAACAGGGCTCTGTGAGGACTTTAATTTAGAAATTACTGCTACTGTTCGCTTGAATTGTTTACATGTGCATATCTCCCTTAGGTCCTATTTCTATCACAGGAGGCATCTTAGCCATAGAGGTACAACAAGACAATGTTCTCACTTTCTGCAGTAGCAGATATGAGGTTTTGACAGGAGTCAGAGTGGTAAAAGCAACACCCAGCTAAATATCCAGCCAGTGCCCATCCCCAAAAGCAGCTGGCAATGAAGAACATGTGGAGTTGCACCCAATAGTGGGTTTGGTGAAAGAAGAAGATTTATTTTTACTAACACTATTCATACCGCCTAAACCTACTCCGCTCCAGTTTCCCCACCTTTGTCCACTCCTTTGTCAGTCTCTTGAACAACGCACCTTTGCACCTTGTTCCATGAGGCCCTCTCTTCGTGGACCGACCTTACTTAGTCCATCCAGAAGCTCATCCTTTTCCATTTCTAAGACTTGCCTTAAAAACCCACTTTTGCTGTGGTGCCCATAGTGAATCTTGCTGATTTGTCCAGAAAAATCTCTTTTGTGGATCCCCTATTCTGAATGCTGTCTGCCCATCCTCAGAGCAGGGACTGTCCATTCTTGTATGCCTGGGAAGTGCTTAGCCCTTCCATCTTCAGCATGAATCTTATCATGTTGAAGCATCAACCTGAACTGGTAATTTTCATTGTAAAGCTAAATTGCAGAGATGAGGAAACTGGAAGGTAGGAAAAACACATACCTAGTACTGTTCTTAGATACATAAGCACATAGTATCAACCAGGTGCAGTTTTCATTATTAAAATGTCAGCATTTGCCAACATTTAGCACTTCTGAAAGGTATTATATTGATAGCAGTGGAGAACAAAGTTCTGTCTTTGAGATAGAAATGATCCAGTCTGGCCAGAGCCACTTTAGTTGTCTCTACACTGTTCCACCAATGTGCCTCAACATTGAACTGAAGGGATCACAAATAATAGGGGAGTTTTTGCCACATTGGATGCAAATCTCTATCACCCAACTAAGACTATACTTGTCTACACTGGCACTTTACAGCGCTGAAACTTTCTCGCTCAGGGGTGTGAAAAAACACCCTCCCTTCCCCGAGCGCTGCAAGTTTCAGCACTGTAATATGCCAGTATAGACAGTGCACCAGCTCTGGGATCCGCACTCCCAGCGCTGGTAGCTATGCCCCTCGTGGAGGTGGCTTTTTTATGAGCTTTTCCATTGACTTCAGTGGCACCAGGATTTCACCCTTTGTGATTTAGGTGACAAAGAACTCATAAAAATAATAACAAATAGACAAATAATGTAACTGAACGGTTTGCCAATATAATTTAGTTTAATCTACAGATTAAACTACGTTATCTACCAACAATTGCTAGTAATGTATTTGCAGCAATTGTGACTCCAGATCAGTTTGCAAACAGGGATTGGTTCACAACGATTCATGAACCAGAAAAAGAGCTAAATTCACAGTGAATGTTATTTGCAAGTTTTGACCAGCTCTAATTAGGGATAAGATCTGTTTTGCAAACGGCTTTTGGCTCACAGAATTTTAGCTCTAGGCACACAGCTTTGGAAAGTACTTTAGAAGCAATTCTTGTATCAGTACTTCATAACAAGCAGTCTGGGTGCAGTTGCTCAACACTTCTTCAAAACTATGCAATCTGACATTGTGCTTCAGAAGCTTTACACACTTGTGTGTTGAGGAAATAATTATACAGCTGCAATAGCTAACCTTTTATGTGCTACAGATATAAGTATTCACTAGGGGATGTCAGTTATTCATATAAGTAAATCCTTGATTTATTGGACTTGGTAAGAAACCTGAAAAGAGGATGGAATAATAGAATCTTCAGCTTGATATTGTATTTGTAATGGACTGGCTAGGTACTATGTCACTGACAAAGACATGGAATTTTTGTGTGTAAAATCTTCTTCTTTTGCACCTAAGCTTTAATCCTAGATACTTTCTTGCTGAGAGTTTTCCATTAGGAAATATCAAACAACAGTGAAACATCAATTATCTGAACGGGCAGAACCTGAACACAGATGTCAGAATCTGCTGAGCCGGATCCCCCAATTACAGACAAATTAGAGGGGTGGGGAAGTTTACATTGTTATTTAAAAAATAGGTTTGGCTCCCATATAGAAATTGAAAAATGTGAGTGGTCAGACAGCTGCAGTTCAGAACAGAAAGACTTCTATACAGCAGTCTATGTACATGGAGTCTTTTTCTAAAGGAGAACTTTTCATTGTTCAAGCAACGTGGGGGTGGGAGTTAGGACTTCAGTTTTAACCAAAGTTAGTAGAAAGGCTTCAGTTAATCAGAACACCATAAGGCAGTGGTCCCCTTTCTGTGTGACGGGCGCCAGACGACTAGCCGCCGAGAAGCGGCATGGCCAGGAAGCGTCGCCGCCGAAATGCCGCCGAAAATCAGTGGCATTTTGGCGGCAACGCTTCTTGATGACGCTGGTTCTCGGCAGCATTTCGGGGCTGCTTGTCTGGCGGCAGTAGGCGGGCACACATACATGCCCTGGTGGGCACTATGGTGCCCACGGGCACCACGTTGGGGACCCCTGCCATAAGGTATCACAGGGAACCAGGAGGATGGGTGAGGGGAGGACCTAACATAACTTTCACAAACTTTTGATTCATTTTTTACAAACCTGGGGTGAAATTCTGGTCCAGCTGAAGTCAATGGCAAAATTCCTACTCCCTTAATAGGGCCAGGATTTTACCTCTATGCTTTTTACTATGGTTGTGCCACTGGAATAAGCTATGAAACAAAAAGCAAATACGGCTTTTGTATAAGGCCTGTTCAGGGCAACAAAAATAAGTCTACTCACAGGATTGCAGGCTAGGAATTTGCTGCTTTATTTAACTGCATCACAACAGGGGAAACAAGGAAAAACTCCCACTCACTAAACAGGAAGTAAGGGTAGGATGGAGAGCATCGCTTCAACCCATAATACTCTGAATACCCGAGTTAACCCCTTGATAATCACTTAAGGGGAGGAAAGGAATAGCAAGAAAACATGTTGTGGAACAAAGTTTAAGATAAAGTTTGGAAGACACACCCATTGCAGCAAGATACTTAATCAGACAAGATGAACCATGACTACCTTGTAGATTGAAGAGTGCAACCAAAATTGCAGGCAAAGTATGAAGCAGCCAATACAGACCGTTCACCTAACATGTGAAATTTTCCAGGTGCATAGTCACCCTGCAGAATAGGGAACGAAGCCTGTTATAAAAACAGGTCTCCTAACTTCCAGTTTTCTGCATTACGTAAAAGTTAGAAGGAAATATTCGCAAACTAGCCATTGGAATAAGACTGCAGTATTTTCCTTGCATGAAAATAAAGCGTGTTATTGTTAATTGATTTTTAAATATATTTATGCAGTGCATGCTGGTTTACTGTATTTAGTTTCTATCTATAATATTTACAACATCTATGTTAGGTAGGGTTATCAGCTCGCTGTTTTTCTAACTGGCCTGGCCAGTTCTTCTACTCCCTTGCTGGTTGCCATGTGCCTTCTTCCCCATCTCCCCCCGACACACTTGTAAGCTGCTCTCACACACGGGGTTGACCCTGGTGGCTTGACGGCAATCTTGTAAGTATCACATGCAGGTCACAGGGCTGGGAGCTCGGCTTTTGTGACACCTGGGTCCTGCTTTGTGTGCTAGGACCTCAATGTGCTGAAACTGTGGTGGCTAAGGTTCTTGTTCCCCTTGGCACTGGGGACCAGGCAATGGGATGGATGGACCCAAGGCTTAGCAGCAGGGAGGGGTAAGGATCAAGGATCAGGGTGGGGAAGGAGGGGCTCCTGGGGACCTGGGAGGGGACAGTAGTGGGACTCCCTTGAGGGCTAAAGCTCCTGGGAGGGGATGCATATAGGGGTTCATGGGCCAAGCTAGTAAGGGTGGGGGCACCTGAGAGGGGAAGAGGAGGATCAGACTGGTGAAGGAGGGGGCGTTTGAAAGGAGACAAGGTGGGTCAGGCTGGTGCAGAGGTGCAGTGGCTAGTTTTTCTGAGTCTTGGAGATGGCAACCCTAATTTAGATACAGACATATCTAGGGTTAGGGCTAAGGTAGCAATAAAACAATTTTATCTATGACAAGGTACTTCAGAACTCTATGAAAGAGGAAAGTAATGAGTTCTGAACCACTGAAATTAAACTCTGACTGGTATTGGAATAATTTCAACGTGTATTTTTCTTCATGATCATTTTAAAGAAGGAATGGAAACAAAAAGCTTTTAAATTATTACTGCCTCAAGACTGAAAGGGATTCCAATTTCCATGGCTCCTGAGAAACTGATGCCAAAGTACTATGAATTACTTATAGGACAATTTGGCAAGAATTTCAGACAGTATTAAAAAAATTAATGGGATGTAGATTTTTAGAGGTGCAAAAGTGGGTTAAGCTCTGAATGAAACTTGTAGTTAAAATGACACTCAATTTTGATTTATCCATTGGATGTACATTTTAGCAGCACATCTTCCAAAGAATGGAACAGAAGTGCTTCCTATAAACACGATAGAAAAAGGAAAAAAATAAACAGTTCTTCACATACCATTCTGTCAGCTCTAGCAATTCCCTGACACAAATGTCAGAGAGTCAAATAGTATATTGGGCTTTTAAAAGGGCTGGATCATTACATGCAACATTTTATGCCTGGAAATCTAGACCTGGAAGGGACCTCTGGAGGTCATCAAGTCCAGGCCTCTGCACTGAGGTAGGACCCAGTAAACCTACACCACCCAACAAACTATTCCGAAAAACCTCCACTGATGGGGATTCCACAACTTCCCTTGGAAGCCTATTGCAGAGTTTAATTATCCTTATAGTTAGAAAGATTTTCCTAGTATCTAATCTAGATCACCCTGACGGCAGATTACGTCCATTACTTCTTGTCCTAACTTCAGTGCACCTTCACCATCCTCTTTGTAACAGTTCTTAACACACTTTAAGATTATCAGCCCACCCCACAGTCTTCTTTTCTGAAGACTTAACACACCTGTGGTTTTTTTTAACTTTTCCTCATAGATCAGGTTTTCTAAACCTCTTATTTTTGTTCATCTCTTCAAAGTGTGGCACCCAGAATTGGATACAATACTCCAGCTGAGCCCTCACCAGCTCCAAGTAGAGTGAGACAATTACCTCCCTCGCGTTACATATGATACTCCTGTTAATACATCCCAGAATATTAGCCCTTTTTTGCAACTGCATCACAAAGTTTATAAGCATACTCTCTACTCCCTTATCCAAGCCATTAATGAAAATATTGTATAGTACTAGACCCCAGCCAGACCCCTGTGGTACTCCACTAGATATGGAGTGACTGTGACGGACTGCCCCCTGCTCTGGGGTTCCACTGAGCCCACCTGTTCCACCAGCCTGGGCTCCCTCACCCTGTCCTGATGCGTGTGCACATGCCTATGTACACACACACAGGGCCGCCCAGAGGACTCAGGGGGCCTGGGTCAAAGCAATTTCAGGGGCCCCTTCCATAACAAAAAGTTGCAATACTATAGAATACTATATACTCGTGGGGGCCCCTGTGGGGCCTGAGGCCTGGGGCAAATTGCCCGACTTCTCCCCCCTCCAGCAGCCCTGCACACACAGAGGTAGGGACACACCCAGCTTTAGAAAGATACACAGACACTGAGATGAGCTCTGTGTGGGGAGACTCAGCTCGGGGATTGCCCAGCACTCAAGTGCACACACCCTCTGGTGTGTAAACCCAGAATTATATTGTCTTGCGCAGTATAGAGATCTATATAGTGTAAACTCATGACATTCGCCCCCTCCCTCAATGTGGAGAAAGATATGCACAGTTCTTTGCCCGCCCTCCTGCCCAGTTGTGAATTACACAAACTGGTTTTAAAATAAACAAAAAGCAAGTTTATTAACTATAAAAGATAGATTTTAAGTGATTATAAGGGGTAGTACACTGATCAAAGCAGATTACTGAGCAAATAAAACAAAACACGCAAACTAAGCTTAATACACTAAAGTAACAGGTTAATAATTGCAAATTCTCACCCTAAATGTTGTTTTATGCAGGCTGCAGAGTTTCTTGAAGGTGAACTGCACTGCTTGCAGCTTAAATCTCCAGGTATTCCTTTCACAGGCTGACCTTTCTTGCCTGGGCTCAGTCCTGCCCGCACCCCCACATCTTAGATCCTTTGTTTCTTCAAAAAGAAGAACAGGTGTACTTGTGGCACCTTAGAGACTAACAAATTTATTAGAGCATAAGCTTTCGTGGACTACAGCCCACTTCTTCGGATGCATCCGAAGAAGTGGGCTGTAGTCCACGAAAGCTTATGCTCTAATAAATTTGTTAGTCTCTAAGGTGCCACAAGTACNCCCACCAGACAGTAGGCAATCAGCCTGAATGGGCCATTAGGAAGGACAATAGGACTTTGAAGATGCTAATCTCTCTCCTTCCTGGGAAGTTTCCTGGAATGCTGCTTTGACACTGCAGGGTCATGTGATCATGTCACCCGGAACTGGACACCATCTTGGACTGCTTGTATTTTTTCACTAAAAGGGGTTGAGGGTCAAACTGGGAAACAAAGGATTCCCGCCATATGCAAATTTTATTTAAGGCTGGAGAGTGAGATAATTTAGGCTCTTCTCCACTGCCTCACTCCCCAATGAGGAAGACTGCTGAAAACACCTGTTCTTCTTTTTGCGGATACAGACTAACACGGCTGCTACTCTGAAACCTTTGTTTCTTCAGGTGTTTTCAGCAGTCTTCCTCATTGGGGAGTGAGGCAGTGGAGAAGAGCCTAAATTATCTCACTCTCCAGCCTTAAATAAAATTTGCATATGGCGGGAATCCTTTGTTTCCCAGTTTGACCCTCAACCCCTTTTAGTGAAAAAATACAAGCAGTCCAAGATGGTGTCCAGTTCCGGGTGACATGATCACATGACCCTGCAGTGTCAAAGCAGCATTCCAGGAAACTTCCCAGGAAGGAGAGAGATTAGCATCTTCAAAGTCCTATTGTCCTTCCTAATGGCCCATTCAGGCTGATTGCCTACTGTCTGGTGGGTGTTTCCCAAGTGTAAACAGAGTTGTTATTGTTACATAGTCAATATTCCTAACTTCAGATACAGAAATGATACCTTCAGATACAGAAATAGGATAATCATATTCAGTAAATCATAACCTTTCCAATGATACCTCACATGACCCATCTCACATAAAACACCTTAGTTATGCCATATTCATATCATAAGCATATGTCTATGAAGAATATGGGGTATAGGGTCCCAGTTGTCCTCCCAGTTTGACAGTGAACTATTGATAACTACTCTTTGAGTATGGTCTTTCAAACAGTTGTACACCTACATTACAGTCATTTCATCTAGACCACATTTCCCTAATTTACTTATGAGGATATTATATGAGAAGGTGTCAAAATGATTAATTTTTCTGACAGTAGCAGGTGATCAGCATGCTTGAAAATTGGGCCATTATTAGATAGGTGCCTAAATATGCATTTAGTTGGCTCGCTTCAGTTTGAAAATAATGGCCCTACTGTATTATTGTGGGATTTGCCTTCCTTTGAAACATAGGGTAAATGTGAATACCAAACAATGGGAAATACCAAACTACTTAATAGACCAATGGTCTAATCTGGTGTCAAAACCCCTATGTAACTCCTAATGAATTTGGGAAGGCAGTGGGGGAAGAAAGGGCATTTTTGGTAGATGAACACGCAATGTCAGATTACCATTCTTCATTATGTACATTACAGTAGAGGCCTCAAATGATATTAGACACCCATAGTGCCAGGCACTGTTCAAACAGAGAGAAAGACCTAGTCTTTGTCTCAAAGATGTCACAAATATAACTAGGTAAGACAGCTAGAAGGGAAGCACAAAGATGAAGTGACTTGCTACAGGAGCTCAGGGGCAGAGCCAGGAACAGAACCAATGTCTTATAGCTCCCACAACAGCACCCTATCTATTGGGCCACTCCTGCTTCAGAGAATTCAAGATGAAGTAGAACTCTCAGCGGTCTTATGGGTTCAGTTACTAACTAAGCCCGAGGCTACTATACATTTGTTACTTGATTGTAGGAATTCAGAAAACATTGAAAAAGGCAAAGAGATACAGCATGGATATTAATAACCAGAACAGCAAATGGCTATTGTTTGCTTGTGAGTTTTTAGTGTTCCTCTTATGCGATGGCTTTTGGTTTTTAAATGAAAAAAGCAATTATTTGTAAAAGGATAATAAATACGCTCATTTTAGCTGATATACCTTTGTAATGTCTTACAAATATGGATAATTGATCTTGATGGCAATCATAATAATAAGGGAAGGCTATATTTCAAATGCATGGGAAGCTATAATATAGTAATTTTGAATTATTAGAACTGGTAATGAGATACTCAGCTTGTTATTAGAGGAAGTCTCCCGTCTCCACTTTGTCTGCCTGATCTTTATTCTGAATAAGCAAAAGTCACTCCACCCTGAGATGAACCTGAGGACCCTGAGCTTACTCAGTTGAAAGCCCAGAATTTCTAAAATGGTGCCCTGGGAAACAGCCAGGTATGTGCGTGTGGGGATCAGCAGAATCACAGCTCTGAGGTAAATGACAACAGTGAGCATGTGCAGTAAGGGGTGACAGAGAGGTCAGTTAACTGAGCAGCCAGCTGGTCAGCGCCCACTCATACCAATAACAACTTGTTTTAAAGGTCAGAGCTGTCAATCATAACTCTGAAGTAATGGTTGATGATACTGGGCATGTGTTAATGAGGTCATTGCTTCTAAGCACAGCAAGGTATCTCAGGAAAGAGCCACAATGCAGCTGAAAAAGGCAACTGGCAGTGGGTTGTTTCAGAGTTGAAGTCTGAGTCACAAAAAGAGCACGTGCGAGAGAGAGAGAGAGAGAGATTCAATCGGGAAGAGACTGATGAATTGAAAGTCAGTGACGAAAGCCAAAGAAAAGCGACTTGAAAGAAATCAGAAAAGTTGCTGCAGAGAGAGAAAAACTGGAGCAGAGCAAAGCTGACTGACCAGGAGCTAAACAGCAACAGTGATTAAAGATTTTCAAAGCCGCAACTGTGATTTTAAAGGGATACCAATTGAATGTATAAAGCTTGCCAGTTTTTAATATAATTTTTAGTCTAGTATAGTTTAGCATAAGTATTTAATATGTGCACGCTTGAAGTGTGCGTATGCATTTTAATTGTATCTTACTTATGTAAAACTTAAAAGCAAACTTAAGATCTGCTGTCAGCGATTTGTTGCAAACTGGCCATTTGTATCACATCGCTTCGCTCAGAATCATTTGAGCTATATGCCATTGTAGTTTGAATGCTCTTTAGCTTACAATAAGGGATTTATGTCAGGAATTGTGTTTTGTTTAGGATTTTAGGATACTGTATTAGGGATTATTAGTTACAGTAATAAAAAGATACTTTGTTTTGGAAAAGAATACTGCCTGTGTCAATTACTTTATCGGAAGGTTATATCCATGTCCTTTAATGTTTTCTTAACAACTCTAGAAACTTATACTTCAGGAAGAATAGACGGGTGTGGGGAAAAATAGGCAGACTATTATAGCAGCCTCCCAAAATCCATTTTTCGGAGTAACAAGCTGACAGAGTAAGAACGAATCAAAATCTTCACTCGGAAATCCAGATGTTGAAGTAAAATTCTACTTATATAATACATTTTAAAAACCTGAACCCCAATGTTTTTGTGAATTCAATTTTTGTTATTTACTTTTATATTGAATTATTTTTCTTTTTCACATCTCTGAAATTCCTGCTCACAAATGGGACTGGATATTCAGGGACATGGATAGCCATGATACTCAGATTTACAGCAGATTTATGTCTGCATATTTGGGATGAGGTTCAGATAAGCACCTTGGGCCTACCTCACAGTCCCTACATAAGTTTTTTAAGTCAATGGGAGTTCTTATTTAAGGATTTCAGGATTGATTTGCTTCTTACTGCATTCTTCAGAGTAATATGATGCAGCTGCACATTTTTATTTAGTCTTTTTCAAATTAGTGGCCAAATTCTGCACTCAGTGACCTACATGCATCCCACACCGCTGGCCCAGGATAGCTGGCTAGCTGGCTGACTATGGGTACATCTACACTACCGGGGGGAGTCGATTTAAGATACGCAAATTCAGCTACGTGAATAGCGTAGCTGAATTCGACGTATTGCAGCCGACTTACCCCATTGTGAGGACGGTGGCAAAATCGACTTCTGCGGCTTTTTGTCGGCGGCGCTTACTACCACCTCTGCTGGTGGAGTTAGAGCGCCGATTCGGGGATCGATTGTCGCATCCCGACGGGACGCGATAAATCGATCCCCGAGAGGTCGATTTCTACCCGCCGATTCAGGCAGGTAGTATAGACCTAGCCTATGAAGAGCATTTTATGTTGCACCTACTTAAGGCCTGAGGCAGTGGCTGACATCCCCAGGAGCTCTGGATGATATTGTCTGAAGCACAATGCTTCTGAGAGCCAAAAGTGCACCAGTGCAGCTTCATAGCACACTAGGATAGGCCTGTGCCTAATATATATAGAATCTGCCCCCCGATAAGCGGCTTTAAATTGTAGAAGAGAACAATGGATGCAACCCTGAGATAAGTACCCTTGTTTTTTCAAACTAAATGCTACAGAGGAGATGTTGACTGCAACTGAGGAATTATCATTATGATGTTTGGAAATATTTTCAATATAGCTCCAAGATTAATGTGACATTCACTGGAGCAGAGTTCCTGAGGCTCTGACTAATGGCATGGCTGAGTTAGCAGATATAGAGAAGAACTGTTTGCGCAGAGTAAGAGGAGGAATAGAGCTAACAGAAATGAGCAGTATAGCTAAACTGATTAACCTCTTTTAGCTGCTCAGAACCTTAGCTGCACAAAACCAATCAGTGTAATTTATTGCTACATTCACCATTTGAGGATTTATCAGAAAATATCTTGCATTCACTTCACTATCAAATGTCAGCTTTCAGGGAAAGCCAGTTTTCTAGGGCAGCTGCTCAAATATCAAGGATTAGCTACTATTTTTACAGAAACTATTATAGTACTGAGAAATTGTTTACAATGGAAAGAAACCATTAAAAGAATCAGATTATGCTACAGCAAATGAATGGTTTCTAGGAGAGAAACAGTCAAATACTGTTTAATGATCAGTTAATACCTTATTATTTTCCAAAATGGCATATGTACATTGGTGTCTACGTAGAAGTGAGGCTGCGCCATTATTCAGTTGCTTTGATGCTTTCCCTTTTTTCATCTTGTTGGTGTTGGCCTTTTCTAACAAATTGAAATGGGCCTGGAGAGTTTGTACAGTAACTCCTAGCTTAACATTGTAGTTATGTTCCTGAAAAATGCGACTTTAAACGAAACATTGTTAAGCGAATCCAATTTCCCCATAAGAATTAATGTAAATAACGGGGGTTAGGTTCCAGGAAATTTTTTTTCACCAGACAAAAGACTATCTTTTTATTATGTCTATATATACACACACACACAGTATAAGTTTTAAACAAACAATTTAATACTGGTACACAGCGATGATGATTGTGAAGCTTGGTTGAGGTGGTGAAGTCAGCGGGTGGGATATTTCCCAGGGAATGATGAACTAGCAATTGGCTGAACCCTCAAGGGTTAACTCATTGTTGTTACTAGCCTCATACTCTACAAGGCAGCACGGATGGAGAGAGGGGAGACAGCATGGCAGAGAGAGAGAGACACACACACACACACCATGTGTGTGTGTGAGAGAGAGAGAGAGAGCTGCGCATTGCCCCTTTAAGTACACTGACCCCACTCTAAGTACACTGCCTTTTTAAATAGATCAGCAAGCTGAGACAGCAGCTGTTGCCAGGACGCTCCCTCCGTCCCGAGCCCTGTCGTGTGTCCCCCCTGCTCTATGGAAGACGGGGTAAGTGGGGGCAGGAGCAGCGGGGAGGGGGGACACCCTGACATTAGCCACCCTCTTCTCCCCCCCCTCTCCTGCAGAGCAAGCAGGAGGCTCCAGGGAGCAGCTCCAAGGCAGAGGGCAGGAGCAGCACATGGCAGTGGGGGGAGGGACAGCTGAACTGCTGGCAATTGATAGCCTGCTGGGCGGCTGCTGCTCAGGAACCTTAGAGGAGCGGGGAGCTGATAGGGGGAGCTGATAGGGGGAGCTAATAGGGGGAGCTGCTGGTCCAACTTGGTTCCAAGCCCCCACCAGCTAGGTGCAACGGGCTGCTCTTCCTGCAAGCAGTGGACAAGCAGGCAGCGGCCAAACGACATTATAAGGGAGCATTGCACAACTTTAAATGAGCATGATCCCTAATTGATCAGCAACGTAAGCACGAAACAATGTTAACCAGGACGACTTTAAGTGATCAGCAACGTAAGCACGAAACAATGTTAACCAGGACGACTTTAAGTGAGGAGTTACTGTATAATAAGTTAGGCCCCAGGCCTGCAACAGGATCCATACAGGCAGACTCCTAGCTTCAGTGGGCTAGGAATTGTTGCTTTGTATGTATTTATACAGGATCTGACTTAATGTCAAACATTGGCTCATACGACAAATCTCCCCACTTCACTATTTTGGTAGCCAGCTTTAGATATTCAGGATGTGCTTCTAGCTCCCAGGGTCATAAAGACACCCTTCCAAAACTGAACTAAGTGTAAATGGGTGCAGTGATGTCTTCCTGAACCTGCGGGGAGCTTAGAGACATGTTAATACCCCTCCATAATTACTCTTATTGGAGTGTAACTCAAAAGCCTAACAACACTTTGATGCAAGTTATAGTTCATCACTGATCATTTCAGCAGATAGAATAGGGAAAGGGACGGCAGTGTAGCCCACCAATGGCTGGAAATTAGGAGTTGTTGCATGGGATGAAATGCAGAGGGAAGAACAGAAGAGAGACAGACAAGGATGTTGCAGAGAAACAGAGAAAGAAAGATGTGCAAGAAAGAGAAACTGAATGAATCTGAGTGTGATAAGGCACTGAACAAGTAATCAATAGTGATAACAGTTTGATTACAAACAAGTAAGTAAAGGTCCTACCCTTGGTCTTTGTGCAAACATACCTTTACTATTATCAAGAAACCAATGATGGCTTGAAGGGAAGATGGAATCCTAAAATATATAAACACAGTCCATTGATCATAATTAGAAACTGAGTGACTTTGACACCCCTGGCGGGGCTCAATGAGGTCTGGATACCGATTCAGGCTTTGGGAGCTTCCAAAATACAAATATAATAATAATAATAAAGTGAAAGCTGGGAACTTTACACTTATGATATTCCATATTTCCACTTATGAAAGAGGCAAATGATGATTGTTTAGAAGGAACTGTTCCCCTTTTCAGAAACTGAGCCCCATTGATTCAGTGGTAAAAATCCCCAGGTTAAAAGGCCAAGTCCCACTGCCAACAATAGCAGGTAAGTAGCACACAATCTTACGTACATTTTGGAAGTTTCATTTACATTTCATATATGTATATACACTTATGTTATATACATATACACTCATATACACTTCCAATCCTTACTTTAGGTCAAATTTAATGGGAGTTTTGTCTGAGTAAAGATGAAGGGAATGGAAGATCAACCTCAAGGTTTGGCCTAGTATTTAATATATGAATCTGATCTCAAATGTCAGTAGGACTTGCAGGCTATATCATTGCTCTATTTCTTTTTCCTATTTAACCTAGAACATTGCACTCCAGATCTTACTACACTAAAATAAATGTCTTGCATTCACTTCAGGGGGTGGAGGACATAAGGAAACAGAACAAAGTATATTTGCCATCTTAGTCTGGTCCAGACATTCCTTCCACAATGAATCTAATGTGCTGTGCTTTGTCAAGGCACTGACAAAGAGACTTGAACCTTAAAGCGGTGGCAGTAGTTTAGCTAAATTATACTAAGCATATTGATTTATGCTTCTGTCTGAAATCCTTGAGACCTTCTGAACCTGCATTTGAAAGCTCGACTGGACAGAATGCATTAGATGCCAAAGAGCAATCAAATATTGCACTTGCTCGGACGTCCAAGTGAATTACAAAATTAAAAAGATTGGTTTTAAAGGAACAAAACAATCCAAACTATAAATAGGCTGCATTTTCCAGATAGATCACATCAGTGGTTTTCAAACTTTTTTCCTGGGGACCCAGTTGAAGAAAATTGTTGATGCCCATGACCCAATGGAGCTGGGGATGAGGGGTGAGGGGTTTGGGGTGTAGGAGGGGCTCAGGGCTGAGGCATAGGGTTGGGGTGTGGGGGTGAGGGCTGGGGGGTAGGGGCAGAGGGGTTCAGGGTGTGGGAGGGGGTCAGGGCTCTGGCCTGGGACCGGGGATGAAGGGTTCAGGAGGGACTCTGGGTTTGGGGGTGCTCAGGGCTGGGGCAGGGGGTTAGGGTGTGAGAGGGGGTCAGGGTTCTGGGCTGGGGGTGCAGGCTCTAGGGTTGGGCTGGGGATGAGGGGTTTGGGGTGCAGGAGGGCATTCTGGGTTGGGGGGGGCTCAGGGCTGGGGCGTGGACTTACCTCCGTCGGCTCCCAGTTAGTAGTGCAGTCAGGTGCAGAGGCAGGCTTCCCGCCTGTCCTGTCCCCACAGACCGCGCTGCATCTGAAGCAGCCACCAGCAAGTCTGGCTCCTAGGCGGAGGCATGCAAGCGGCTCCGTGCGGATCTCGCCCGCAGGCACCTCCCACCAGAGTGCGGAGCTGGTGCTCGGGCTGGAGACAGCGCGCGGAGCCCCGTAGCCCCCCTGCCTAGAAGCTGGACCCACTGCTGTCCGCTTCCAGGGCACAGCGCGGTGTCATAGATTCATAGATTATAGGACTGGAAGAGACCTCGAGAGGTCATTGAGTCCAGTCCCCTGCCCGCATGGCAGGACCAAATACTGTCTAGACCATCCCTGATAGACATTTATCTAACCTACTCTTAAATATCTCCAGAGACGGAGATTCCACAACCTCCCTAGGCAATTTGTTCCAGTGTTTAACCACCCTGACAGTTAGGAACTTTTTCCTAATGTCCAACCTAGACCTCCCTTGCTGCAGTTTAAACCCATTGTTTCTGGTTCTATCCTTAGAGGCTAAGGTGAACAAGTTCTCTCCCTCCTCCTTATGACACCCTTTTAGATACCTGAAAACTGCTATCATGTCCCCTCTCAGTCTTCTCTTTTCCAAACTAAACAAACCCAATTCTTTCAGCCTTCCTTCATAGGTCATGTTCTCAAGACCTTTAATCATTCTTGTTGCTCTTCTTTGGACCCTTTCCAATTTCTCCACATCTTTTTTAAAATGCGGCGCCCAGAACTGGACACAATACTCCAGCTGAGGCCTAACCAGAGCAGAGTAGAGCGGAAGAATGACTTCTCATGTCTTGCTCACAACACACCTGTTAATACATCCCAGAATCATGTTTGCTTTTTTTGCAACAGCATCACACTGTTGACTCATATTTAGCTTGTGGTCCACTATAACCCCTAGATCCCTTTCTGCCGTACTCCTTCCTAGACAGTCTTTTCCCATTCTGTATGTGTGAAATTGATTTTTCCTTCCTAAGTGGAGCACTTTGCATTTGTCTTTGTTAAACTTCATCCTGTTTAACTCAGACCATTTCTCCAATTTGTCCAGATCATTTTGAATTATGACCCTGTCCTCCAAAGTAGTTGCAATCCCTCCCAGTTTGGTATCATCCGCAAACTTAATAAGCGTACTTTCTATGCCAATATCTAAGTCGTTGATGAAGATATTGAACAGAGCCGGTCCCAAAACAGACCCCTGCGGTACCCCACTCGTTACGCCTTTCCAGCAGGATTGGGAACCATTAATAACAACTCTCTGAGTACGGTTATCCAGCCAGTTATGCACCCACCTTATAGTAGCCCCATCTAATTTGTATTTGCCTAGTTTATCGATAAGAATATCATGCGAGACCGTATCAAATGCCTTACTAAAGTCTAGGTATACCACATCCACCGCTTCACCCTTATCCACAAGGCTCGTTATCCTATCAAAGAAAGCTATCAGATTGGTTTGACATGATTTATTCTTCACAAATCCATGCTGGCTGTTCCCTATCACCTTACCACCTTCCAAGTGTTTGCAGATGATTTCCTTAATTACTTGCTCCATTGTCAGAACAGGTAGGCACTAGCCTGCCTTAGCCGGGCAGCACCACCAATGGGACTTTTAATGTCCCAGTCGGCGGTGCTCACCAGAGCAACCTAGTGCCTTACATGCCATGACCCAGTACTGGGTCGAGACCCAAACTTTGAAAAATGCTGCCTTACATGACATTTTGTACAAGATTTATTGCAATTTTGGTGACTATTAGTGTAACTAGCTATCTTCGTTTTTGTACAGTATCAAAATTATTTCAGATGATTAATATCAGATGTGTATGTCTTACACATACATATATACATATACACAGATGATTACTGCCTAAACAATCTTTAGTTAGCAAAGAGTAGCTTCTACTGAAAATGTCAGCATTTATTCAGCTATTACGATGGAGTTCTCTCTCAGATACAAGAGAACAATATGGTATTTTAAATAGTCACTGTGTAATAAGTGTAGGCCAGGGGTCGGCAACCTTTCAGAAGTGACATGCCGAGTCTTCATTTATTCACTCTAATTTTAAGGGTTCACGTGCCAGTAATACATTTTAATGCTTTTAGAAGGTCTCTTTCTATAAGTCTACAATATATAACTAAACTATTGTTGTATGTAAAGTAAATAAGGTTTTTAAAATGTTAAAGAAGCTTCATTGAAAATTAAATTAAAATGCAGAGCTCCCCCAGACTTGTGGCCAGCACCCGGGCAGTGTGAGTGCCACTGAAAATCAGCTTGGGTGCCACCTTCGTCATGCGTGCCATAGGTTGCTTACCCCTGGTGTAGGCAAATATTGATTTTTAATTATGACCACTACAGGCATTATATTTTGTACATTGCAGTGTTCCGTATATAGATTTTTCAATTATTTATACATGTGGCATAGTTTTAATACATTTTAAAGACTTTTTATTCTAAGAACACTTTAGGCTACAGATTGGGTTTTCTGAAAAAATAAGTTTTACAAAAATAAAGTGAACCAGTATGGTCTAGAATAAGAACCTGGAAATATCAGTTTTGGCTTTCCCACTGACTCACTTTATAGCCTTAGACAAGTTACTCACCCTCTCCATATATCAATATGACCAACTGTATAATAAGCATAACGCTCACCTACCCCAGGGGCATGGGAATATGAGTGCATTTTGGTAAAATTGTTGAAGGGCCTGATCCAAAGTCACACTAAGGTAATGGGAGTATTTCCATTGATTTAAATGATCATTCAAATTAAGCTCGACGTGCTGAGCATTAAGTATTCATTACATAGTAAATAAATAAAAGGGAAAGATTTATTTGACTTTTACCATTCCCCCATAATGTCTGTACCCTAAACATTACAATATTGTGCTAATGCATGACAACCAGAAGGTGAAACAACCTAGAAACAAAAATGACTACTTTTCAGTGTAGAAGCATATAGGAAGTAAATATGAAGCACAAAGAGAAAGTAAACAAACACACAAACAAGTTGCAAAAAGCACACTGAAATTTTTAAATCATTTTGTGTAATCAATGGTATTATTAATGGAGGTAAGTAATTTTATTTTCTAAAGGGAGAGTTCCAACCTGATAGTGTCTTTTTAAGTTCAATAATATTCAATAATATTTAATTCTTAAAAAAAAAAATTTCTCACCATTCACAGATGTTTATAACTACTGGCTTAAAGACTGCTGGTAAATGTAGACAAATAAGTAAACTAAATCCAGATATACTGAGCAAATTGCAATCAGAGCTTGCGATGCTTGATTACAGTCCAACCTCAATTATCCAAGAGTCTGGAGGGATGTTGAATAAGTTTAGATAATCAATGTTTTCGATAACAAGAGGGAATTATCAATGTGATTAATAAGATGTCTGGAGACATGACTTTGTTTTGGTTATAAGAGAATTTCAGATAACTGAGATTCAGACAATCAAGGCTGAGAAATGCATGCCAGTTAATATTAAAAATACACATTTCTTCCATAATTCTTTATTAAACTGCATTACTTTAGTGGAAATGAGTAAGATCCTTGTGGGAGAAGGATTTAAACCCCAAAATGAAAGTTGATGGGCTGTAGGTTGGTAAAATAGACTCAAAAAAATGCCAGCAACAGTGAAGCACTGAGCAGATCTACAAAACAAAGTAGACTGGACTGGAGGACCCAATTGTCTTTTTGTCCTGATTATGTATTATCCAATTTCTGTAACTATTCAAGTGGTAATTACTTTGCCTGTCGTCAAGCTTTTAGAAAACAGAGCTCCTAAACATCTCCTGGTTCCAAAATAATAGCCTTTTCAGCTAATAAAACATTAAGTCTTTTGCTCCAGAAAGTTTTTCTTAAAGGCATCCTTTTTAAAGTTCCCAAAGAAATCCGAGTTTTCAAAATTACAATATTGATGCAGACAGTAAAGGCAAATTGCCCTGATTTGTAAACTGCCTGTTCAGCTATTGTTGATTCTGTGTACTGTGGAACTGTGATCAGTGATGACTCTTAACTGAAAAATGCCTTTGTGTAAAGATGTTTCCAGCAAGAAGAAATAATATCTTGTTAAGCTCTCAAACATTTCACCAGCTTTGGTAATGACTCACTGATGCATCTGGCATGAATTTAAGCACCTTTGAACCTTTTATGCACTGAGAATGTTGACAGACTTAATTCTTTCTGGAGATGAAGACTTGAATACCATTCATTAGGGATCATGATGAGGAAGAGGAGATGCAGCTACCAGAAAATGTAAACACATGAAATTCATCAGGCATAATGCATGCAAATGCAGCATTTGTCATTGAAAACATAACATCTGAACAAATTTGCCGACATGACACATTTTGTCAAAAAGGATGATGTTTGGAGGCACTGGATGGCTCAAGGAATTATATAGATGGTAGATATTATCACCTCTATGTCACCAATTCAAAACTATACCAAGTTGTGATAAACAGCCATAAGATGGCAATAAATGTAGTTATTAGCCTACATTAAGTGCAGAAAGTTATTTATTTCTGGTAAGACTATTCGTTTACAGAGAGTTAGCACTACACACTATATGTGTACACAACATAGCTGTTTTTAATGTAATCATCGAATGGGACTGCTGTGAAGATTTGAGTTGTAAGGCTTAATCAACAAATCTTTATCCTGAAAAAATGGATTGTTCCGTAATAAGAAAAGAAGTTCAGAAACAATCAAATCATCAAAAAGAACAGGAGTACGTGTGGCACCTTAGAGACTAACAAATTTATTAGAGCATAAGCTTTCGTGGACTACAGCCCACTTCTTCGGATGCCTACTACTTCGGATGCATCCGAAGAAGTGGGCTGTAGTCCACGAAAGCTTATGCTCTAATAAATTTGTTAGTCTCTAAGGTGCCACAAGTACTCCTGTTCTTTTTGATGATACAGACTAACATGGCTGCTACTCTGAAACCAATCAAATCATCTACATCTAAAATGAAAATACAAGTGTAAGTACATCATCTGCAACAGAAAGTTATAATATTACAGACAGACTTCTGTCATATCAACCTCATCTCAACCAGCTACCAAAAGGAAAACCAAATTATTGACGAGGCAGTTTAGTGTTGCTTTTTAAAAAAATATGATTTCATCAATTGTGCTAACGCAAGCCAATATCGAAATCTGCAGTGTGTTATTTGCAGTGAAGTGCTTGTAAACGAGAGTTTAAAACCGTCAACGTTTTAAAAAAAAGACATCTAGAAACAAAACATGGGGATGCCGCTGATAAGCCTTTTTGAATATTTTCAAAGGAAGCAATGGAAATTAAAGTTATCAGCATGAGTTCTTAGTTGGCCAACTACTTTGAATGATAAAGCACAACAAGCAACATATTTCGTAGCATACCATGTAGCAAAATAGAAAATGGCCCATACAGTTGACGAAAAACTTATTCTTCCAGCATATCAGGATAGGGTGCGTACAATTTTCAATAAGAAATCTGCTGAAAAATTGAGTGCGTACAATTTTCAATAAGAAATCTGCTGAAAAATTGAGAAGTATACCTCGCAGTGATAACACAATGTTTCAGTGAATATGTGATATTGCAGAGCATTTGGAAGCCCAGCTTATTACATAGTTACAGTCAGCCAGGGATTTTGCTATCCAACTTGATGAGGGTATTGATATTTCAGACTGTGCAACACTGTTACTTTATGTAAGGTATGTATGGCAAGATTTGCTGTGTTGTCTGACTTTATCTGTGCTCCTGTTGTATTTTGTTGGTAATCAAAGCATTGCATGACTGCGTAGTTGGAAAATACAAATTAGACTGGGCTAATTGCAAAGGAATTACATGTGATGGTGCAGCATATGTGATGTGTAGAAATAGCAAAGTTGTGAAAAAAAAATATCTGAGGCAGCTGGCAATGATGTTGTTTGGAATCACTGTTTCATTTGCCGTGAAGCTTTGGCACCCAAGGGTATTTCCCCTGATCTTATGGCAATACTGAAAGAGTAATGAAAATTGTTAATTTCATTAAAGGAAGTTCACTGAACAGCAGGCTTTTTGAAGCGGAGCATATTCATTTCACAATGAAGTATGGTGGCTGTCAAGGGGCAGGGTGTTTACAAGGATGTACAAACTCCAGAATAAGTTTCACATTTTTCTGGTAGAGAAAGTCTAATTTGGCAAATTTGTTTGAAGATGACGGTTAATAAAGTTGTCGTATCTAGCTGACATTTTCTCAATTTTAAACAAAATGAATTTGGAATTACAAGGATGAGACACTGATTTGTTTCGACACCGTGAACAGATACAAGCATTGCAAAAGTCATTAGCACTATGGCAAGCACAACTGAAAAGTAATCGTCTGAGCTACATGTTCCCAATACTGTTACAACACACTGAGGAGAACAGCATCAGTGAAGAAAAAATGGATGAAATGGAAAGTGTCATGTAGTTACATCTCGCTGCTCTGACAATTTTAGTCGCTACTTCCCTGCAGATGGGTTTTAAAATTTGAAGGAAAAGTGCTGGGTGAAAGATCCTTTAGCTTTTGAAAATCCTGAATCAATAATGGAGCTACACTTGATGCCTGAAGAAGAAAAAACGGCTGCAACTCACCTGTGATAGCACAATCAAAACACAGCGCAAGTCATTAAATTTGTCATCGTTTTGGATAAGTGTTTTCAAAGAATATCCACTGTTAAGTAAGATTAGTGTTCTGTTGTTGCTATGATTTACAACACCCTGCATGTCAAAGTCGAAAATCCCAATTCGCACATGGTTAAACACAGAAGAAACCAACTCAAAAAAGTGCTGCTCTCTGATGGCCCAGCTCTGACGGCAGTGTTGCCGTCAAAAGCAGAAGAGAGTGGCTGCTGGTGACGGCACTGCCTTCAGGGCTGGGCACCCAGCCAGCAGCCGCCATTCTCCGCTCAGCCTTCAGAGCCGGGCGGCCAGAGAGCGACAGCTGTTGGTCGGCTGCCTGGGGGCTGGGAAGGGCATAAACTACTGCAGACACAAAGAAGGGGGGTGCAATCAAATAAGTTTGAGAACCACTGCCGATGGATGAGTGCCCACATTAGAAACAATACCCTAGTTGACAGTGTCAGCAGAGAGACAAATGATTGAATGGACCTAGAAATGAAACACTTTGGCAAGGGTCTGTGTGACAAGACTGCACTTCCTATACTGTACATATACTATGGCTAAAAGTGAAATTAAGTTCCCAGCGTTGTCAATATGAAACTTCTCATGAGCATTCAGCTAAATTAGCACTCAGGAATAATGATAATCAAAAATATTGCTACAGGTGACATTTTTCTTTCATCCCAAAACCCCTTAATCGCTGCAAAACCAAACATGACTAAGATTTGTTATAAATAATTCTGTATACATTGATGGGATCTCTTCTCACAGAATAAAAATGCATTGGTCAATATGGAAAAGGTCTACGACAGGAAAAGAAGCTAAACGAACACCAAAAGTCAGAGATAGCTGATGCCTATTTTCCTCACATGTTGTTTGTTATATTATTTGTTATGTGAAAATACCATGCTTCTATAGATTCCAAGGTCGGAAGGAACCACTGTGATCATCTAGTCTGACCTCCTGTATATTGCAGGCCATAAAACTCCCCCAAAACAATTCCTTTTGAACTACATCATATGTTAACAAAAAAAAGCCAATCCTGATTTAAATATTACCAATGATGGAGATTCCATCACCACCTTTGGTAAACTGTTCGAATGGTTATTTACCCTATTAAAAATGTACACCTTATTTCCAGTCTGAAATTGTCTAACTTCAACTTTTAAGCACTGGATCCTCTTATATCTTTCTCTACTAGATTGAAAAGCCCATTATTAAATATTTTTTCCAGTGTAGGTACTGACCAACTGTAATCAAGTCACCCTTAAAACTTTTCTTTTTTAAGCTAAATAGATTGAGCTGCTTGAGTCTATCCCTAATAAGGCATATTTTCTAATCCTTTAATCATTCTTATGGCTCTCCTCTGAACTCTCTCCAATTAATCAAAATCCTTCCTGAATTGTCAACATCATATTCCAATAGCAGTTGCACCCAGTGCTAAATGCAGAAGTAAATAACTTTTCTACTCCTACTCAAGCTTCCCCTTTATGCACCCCAGGGTCATATTAGCACCAGAGCTCATGTTCAGTTGATTATCCACCATGACCTCTGAATCTTTTTCAGAGTTACTGTTTCCCAGGGTAGAGCGCCCCCATATGGCCTACATTCTTTGTTCCCAGATGTATACGTTTACATTTAGTGTATTAAAACACAAATTGTTTGCTTGCTTGCAGTTTGCCAAGCAATCCAAATTGCTCTAAATAATTGACTTGTCTTCATCATATTTACCTCTCCCCCAATTTTTGTGTCATCTGCCAACTTCATAATTGATTATTTTTATGTTTTCTTCCAGGTCGTTGATGAAAATATTAAATAGTGTATGGTCAAGAACTGATGACTTCAGGACTCCACTGGATGACAATTCCCTGCTTACAGTTACATTTTGACACCTTATCAATTCACCAGTTTTTAATTCATTTAATGTGTGCCATGCTAATTTTAAATTGTTCTAGTATTTTAATCAAAATATCATGCGACACCAAGACAAATGCCTTAGAAAACTCTATGTATATTACATCAACATTATTATCTTTATTAACCAAACTTATATCATAAAAAGATATCAAGTTAGTTTCTGAGGATTCATTTTCCATAAACACATGTTGATTTTCATTAATTACACTGCCCTCCTTTAATTCTTTAATAATTTAGTCCCATATCAGCTACTTCATTATCTTATAGTTACCTGGATCGTCCCTTTTACCTTTTTAAAAAATTGGCATATTAGCTTTCTTCCAGTCTTCTGGAACTTTCTTAGCACTCCAAAATTTATTGAAAATCAACATTAACATTATTGAAAATCAACAATTATCCATTGAGCTCCTCACCCAGCTTTTTAAAAAACTCTTGTATGTAAGTTATCTGGACTTGTTGACTTAAAAATATCTAACTTTAGTAGCTTCAACATCCATCAGAGATACTAGTGGAATGGAAAGAGCATTATCACCATATGATGAGACTAAATCATCTGTTTTTTCCACAAATACAGAACAAAAATATTTATTGAATATTTCTGCCTTTTCTGCATTATTATTGATATTTCTGCCATTTCTGTCCAGTAATGGACCAATAGCATTGTCGGGATTCTTTTTCTTCCTAAGATGATTTTTTTTAAACTCCTTCTTGTGTTTAACTCTGCTGGCCATAGATTTCACCTTGTGTCCCTTGGCTTCCCTTACGAATTTTCTACAATTCTTATTTCCTGAAATATGTTCATTGCTATCAACTTCCCCTTTCTTCCATTTTTATTTAATGTTATTTTTACAGCTGCCCTTACTCCCCCTGTAACCAGGGTCAGTATTTTAACTGGCATAGCCTTCTTTTTCAATTGTGGCTTTTGGGGTAGAAGTTGTTCTTAAATGATTCCCAATTATCATTCACTTTTTTCGATTGAATTCTTCCTTCCAGCTGATTTCCCCCATACTTGTTTTCAGCTTTGTGGAGCTGGCCCCATTAAAGCACAAGCATATATATTATAGTCTGGTCTTTATCTTGTTTGCACATTATAAATGTGATCGAGTCATGATCACTTGTACCTAAGCTACCATTAATGTTTAGTTCTGTGATCACTTCCTCTTTATAAGTTAGAATAATGTCCAACATAGAATTCCCCGTGTGTTGACTGTAACAAATGATTGTCTATGATGTTAAGAAATTCCAAAGTCAATGGGCCTGATTCTGATCTCATTTACATCAGGAGTAACTTCATCATGCCCATTACCTCCTCTCTTTAGTATCAATAGCTCTCTAAAGTCATCATTTTTACACTTCAGTACCTCAAGTTTGGTACCTACACCCATATTTAGGCACAATAATAAAGTGGCCTGAAGGCCAGAGAATTATAATTAAAGTCAATGAAAGCTCTAGCTGTTCAGTACTTCTCAAAAAATCAAACCACTTATTTATATGCTTTAAATAGAGTTTTATCTGCTGAACCTTATCTGTCTATCTTAGCAATAATGAGGTCCCTAGTGCACTTCATGGAGTCTCTGCCTCTTTTCCAGTTTTGGATTATAGAATTTCTGTTTTGGATAGGATTTTAAGTGCTCTACAGATGGCCCCTGGGTTATGCAAACCCGACTTAGGCAAATCCGCACTTACAGAAAAAGTTCCGTGAACTAGAAATAGGGTTTTTTTTGCGTGTAATGGTCAGGTATGTTTCCGACTTGCGCAAAATTTGAGTTATGCAAAGTGTTCCGAAACACTTGCATAAGTCGGGGAGCATCTGTAATTTTTAAAATTTTGCCTAGATTTTCATTATAATCAATATATAAATTATATTGAATGGCTAAAAATACCCAAGTTATCAGAGTGACACTGAATTACTAAAATCACAAAGCTTTCCTTCCTCACAGTATTGTAGCCAACAAAGAAAGCAGCAGCAAAAGTGACCAAGGAGGAAAATGCCAGTAACTGACACAGTACATTATTTTATAAGAGGGGGGGAAAAAGATTTATATTACTGAAAAGACATTCCACCAGTGAAAACAAAATCAAATACACCCACTCATCTTTAAAGGCCTGCAATTTTGTTCCTTTCTTTCTTTCTTTCCCTTTGGCAAGACAGCACATCTCTGAAGGAGGGAAAGTATAAAGTTCTAGTGACTCCAAAACTATTTTTTAATTGAGTATGTTATGTCTCTCACTCCAAGGGAATCTAGCAGTACTTAGGATATGAATTTTTTGAATAAAGACTCATCTATCACAGACCCTGGGCCATAGAAGTACAACAATGCCTTTCTCACTGATCATTGTTAGCATTCAAAAAGCCTTTACTATATAAAAAATGGCTAAAGCCATTAGCACTCTTCTGTTGGTTACAGTCCCAAAGCAATGGTCTTCCAAAGAATGGCAATGCTCTGACTACAGGAAAAATAATGCCAATGTCCCAAAGTACTTGGTACACTCTCTATTATTTATGAGATCACTCTTGCTGAGGAGAACGGTGGATAACTGAGTTGAAATGAAGAGAATGCGCTACACGTCAAAGTTAGGGAAAAGAAGGATCAGAAGCCAGTAGGTAATAGACTGAAAGGGAAAGAAAGAGCCAAATGTAGCAGACTTCGAAGTTAGAATCACTGGGAACATTCAAGGGCCTGATTCTCACTGACAAGGCCACTGTATACACCTTTGATGGCATAAAGGGGCCTCCATGTAAATGAAAGTCAGAACCTAAGTTCTTAAGCAAAGGTAGCAGGAGATAAAGAGGTTGTGGATCATGGTAAATTTCTTAGAGAGGGATTTTAGGATTAGGGATTTTAGTAAAAGGAGGGCAGTAGCAAAGCAGGCATATGGAGGACAGACCCAATTTAAGAATTGCTGGGCAGGCCACAAAACAAATATTTTCCTTCACCGTTACCGAAACTTCCCACACCTATGCTTCCCACACACAACCAGTTAACATAATTTTAAAAGTGTTCAACTGGGCCTATACTAGGCATGAAGTGATGTTTCAAACTAGGTTCCCAAACTCAGTTTAAAAAAGCATTATTCTTCCTAGTATAAACTGACCCAGAGAGTAGAGTGACACCAGACCTAAATTGGGTGGGACAGTCCCGAAATGCAGAGTTCAAGTCCCAGTCCCGGAATGAATGACTTCAGGACAGCATTTGTCCCAGATTCCCCGTGGGTCCTCTCCGTGCCTGATCAAGGCTCAGGAGTGGTGCCAGCCTATTCCTAGTGTGTGTGGGGGGGCAAGATGGACCTTAGCTCCCCTTCCCATGAGGTCCTGCCCCTGCTCCTTCTCTTCCCTCCCAAGAGCCCCCGGGACTTCCCACAGTGGTCCAGGCTCCCTGACTGGCTCTACCATGGCCTGGCTTTGACTTCCAGCCTGGCCAGGGGACGGAGCCTCAGGGGAAAAGGAGGGGCAGGGCTCCTGCATGTGTCTCGCTTCTGCCTTTTGAAAAGGTGGCCATCCTACCAGAGAGCTTAATCCATTTGCGCAAGATAAGAGAAAACCAGTCTCAGAAGCAAGATTAGAGCTCCATGGCTCCTGGTCCAATAATTAGTAGTCTCTACACCATGCACTCTCCTAATTATTTGAATATTTGGCATCACTGATTTTTGCTTTAATCAGACTCTAGTTACAAAACCAACCACCACAACCAGCTTGCCAAATAAAATCTGAAAGATAAGACATTTAGATGCTGAATAAACAGAACAGTCTCTATGTAAACAGCCTTTTCATTCACCTAGGTAGAAATATAGACTGATACACTAGACATGGAGGTTTCAAAACAATGGAATACCATATAAACTAAATCCATCCCATTAATAGAACCCGTTGGACTTGTAAATCTCATTCTTCTTGAACAGCAATAGCATAGTTTCTTCCAGGAAAGAAGATCAGTTTCAGTGCAATGAGCCGACATGCCTCTAGTCATATTGGACCAAATACTACAGTCATCATTCAGGAGCTAAGCATGCCTGGCCAGCAGTGCTGGGTTTGCCAACTTACACCCAAACACTTTGACAATCCTGCTATAGATTATAATGAAATATATTTTACATACTGATGTGCAGTAACATCAAGTTATAGTTAGGGAGGGAGGATGTACTAGTTTGAGATTCTTAAGATCTAAGTTCAATTTCCTACTCTGCTGTGACCTTGGACAAGTCACTTCACCATGCTGTTGTTCCCCATCTGTAAAATGGGGATAATAGCACTGCCCTATCTCACAGGTATATTGTGAACATTGGTACATTAAAGATTTTGAGCACTGGCACTGGCTTCCTCTTCTAGAGGAGCCCCTCTCTTACTCTCCTTGTGTATAAAAATAGCCATAATGGATGTTATTTCAGCTTACACAGAGTGTGTCTTAGAAAAAAATCTATCAAAAAGGTCTATCGTATTGTTTGAGAAATAGTAAGTGGACATGTAACTAGACTGCATTACACTGCATAAGGACTGAGTGATGAGTGAACACTAATGTTCTCATCTCATTATTTAATTCTGTTAGGTGGCTTTTGTTTTTCTATTTAATAGAATTAAATAACTGTCCTGTTGAGTCTGTTTTCTAGAGTCTGCTCTAAACCAAGCTTAAGTGTCTGGCCTGTGTGCTGCTATCCACACCCTCTGTCACACATCCTCAGAAGTTTTGAGAGAGTCTGGCAACACGTGAGAGCAGTATAAATTAATCCAAGATGTATTCAGTTCTTCCACTCAGATGGCAATATGAACCCTGGGCAAACAGATGGCTGAGGATTTCTCTGAGAGATTAAATGCTCCAATCTGAATTGTTTCTAAAGCTGTAATTTAACATGCTACTTAGAGCCAGTTTTTGTAAACACTGAAGTGTAAGGGGACAGAAGCCAAATCATTGTGCTGTTGTATTAAAGCCCAATTCATTAATATTTAAAATGCAAACTATTTACCCTGAAAATGGTTTTAAATTTAGTTGGTTATTACACTGGCTAGCTACTAAGTTTCCTGAGAAGTGTACTGCCTGCTTCTTGGCAGCTATCAAACGGAAATGGCTCAATTTGGTGATTAGTTTCTTTTAAAATTAGGTACGTACCAAACATACAAATGCAAATATAAAATCTTTATTCTCCATAGCAGGTGAGTAGTGAGGTACCTAACTCCCATGAACAGTAACATGGGCATTTTCCACACATTATGGGACAATAGACCTAAACTGAGATGGCTACCTGAAACTGAATATATTTGTCTATCTCTGGATCTTGTCATCTCTCAGGGTTTCAGGTATTTAGTCAGGTGGGCTGTGGGACAAAAATGTGATTTACTGCCTTAGTTATTTATGACCTCCATTACTGAGTGTCTCATAATCATAGGTTTCAGAGTTGCAGCCGTGTTAGTCTGTATCCGCAAAAGTATGCCACAAGTACTCCTGTTCTTTTTTCATAATCATAGGCACCGACGCCATGGGTGCTCTAGGGCTGAAGCACCAATGGAAAAAAATTAGTGGGTGCTTAGCACCCATGGGTAGCCAGCTCCCTCCCATCCCCTCCAGCACCTCCCATCTACCCGCTCAACTCCTTCCTCCACCCCTCCCTCAGCGCTTCTTGCATGTTGCAAAACAGCTGATGCAGGAGATGCTGGGGGGAGGAAGAGGAACAGGGAAGGAGTGCAAAGAGGTGGGGGCTTGGGAGAAGGGGTGGGGTGGAGGCAGGGCCTGGGACGGAACAGGGGTTTATAATCCTCTCATTCAAAAACAGCTAATCAAATTTGCCAAACAAATTGACCTTCAATTGTGGAAAATTTTTAGCCTTATAGGAAACATTTCAGAAAGTTATTATAGACTTTAACAGGTTTACCACACTGAAGCAGCTGCCACTATTATATCACTACCACCCCAGCTATAATACATGCAACAAATAGGCTCAAACAGCATGGAAACATAATGAAGAAATGTGTCTTATTAAAATGAACGGGAGAACGAATGGCGTTACCAACTTTAAATTATATTTAATACGTATATTGTGGCAGCACCTATAGGCCTGGGGCAGACTGACAAGGGTATTTAGGCACCTAAAGCTGCAGATAGTCACCTATTGGATTTACAAAAATAAATTGCTTACATGCCCAAATATCTTTGTAAATCTGACTCTTAAACCAGATCAGGGCCCCACTGAACAGTGCCTAACACAAGTATATGGTAAATGGCAGTCTCTGCCCCAAGGAGCTTACAATTTCACAGGTGGATGAAACAACAAGGCAGGAGGAAGAGGAAGTAGCAATAACAGGATGTTTATGTATAAACCAGCTCCGTGTGCAATTTGTGGACATAGTAAGTCAATAGGTAGCAGCAATCACGCGTCTCTACCTGTCTATCAGCTCTTATCAGATATCACTTTTCTGTAGTGATCACTGTAGAAGTAGGTTTTAAAGAGGAAAGGCTCAGGTGTTGCAACCCTCTCCTAGCTTTTCACTACAATCTTGGTGGGATTTTCAAAAGCATTGGCCTTACTCTCCCCCAATAAAAGTCAACAGGAGTTTTTCCATCTATTTTAATGAAATAAGAGATGGGTTAAGACTGAAAGCTTCTGAAAATCTCACCATTTATAAAGACCCTTCCTTGTAATATCTTATATTTTATTTTAAATATATCCTATTTCATTTTTAAATAAATGTATTTGTTTCCATGAGCACAAGTTGTGTTGTATATACTCACTATGTCATCCTGTTTATCTAATGTATGCATTTGGCCTGAAGCTTTGGAAAAGTTGTAGATTTTAAGGTCAGAAAGAACCATTGTAATAATCTAGTCCAGTGGTTTTCAAACTTTTTTTCTGGCGACCCAGTTGAAGAAAATTGTTGATGCCTGTGACCCAACGGAGCTGGGAATGAGGGGTTTGGAGTGTGGTAGGGGCTCAGGGCTGGGGCAGAGGGTTGAGGTACAGGAGTAAGGGCTGCGGGGTGGGGCCAGGAATGAGGGGTTCAGGATGTGGGAGGGGGCTCTGGGATGGGGCAGGGGGTTGGGGTGCGGGAGGCGGTCAGGGCTCTGGGCTGGGACCGGGGATGAGGGGTTTGGGGTGCAGGAAGGAGCTCTGGGTTTGAGGGAGGCTCAGGGCAGGGGCAGGGGATTGGAGTGCGGGGTTGGTGCGCAGGCTTCCCGCCTGTCCTGGCACCACGGACCGCGCTGCACCCTGGAAGCAGCCAGCAGAAGGTCCAGCTCCTAGATGGAGGCATGCAAGCAGTTCTGCATGGCTCTTGCCCAGAGGCACGGCCCAAATCTGGAGTGCGGAGCCTGTGCTTGGAGTGGGGGCAGTGCGCGGAGCCCTGTGGCATCCTCGCCTAGGAGCTGGACCTGCTGCTGGCCGCTTCTGGGGCACAGCAGAGTGTCAGAACAGGTAGGAACTAGCCTGCCTTAGCCGGGCAGCACCACCGACAGGACTTGTAACGGCCCAGTCGGCGGTGCTGACCAGAGCCGCTACGACCCAGTGCGTTACATGACCCAGTACTGGGTCGCGATTCACAGTTTGAAAACCATTGATCTAGTCTGAACTCCTGCATAACAGAGGCCACAGAATTTCACTCAGTGATTCCTGTATCTACCTCAACAATGTCTGGCTGCACTAGAGCATATCTTTTAGAAAGATATCCAGCCTTGATTTAAAGACTACATAGAGTGGAGGGGAGTATTTGCCACATACCTAGGTAATCTGTTCCAATGGTTAATTACCCTTGCTCTGAAAAATTAAACAATGTTTAAAGGCAAACAGTAGAGGACTGGATGGCTCAGGGAATTGGAAATAGCCTTTCAGTGTTAGGCTGCTAGTTCAAATCTAGCTTAGGCTGGTGGTGACAGAAAGTGGTTCAACATCTAATTGCTGTACAAGGGCCTAAGTGAAATGAATGGGTGTTTTTAACTTATTACCTCACAGAGGGCTACATCATAAAAGAGCTGTCATGACTGGTACCTTTCTTGTTAGCCTCGGAAGAGAAGCTCAGAACTAAATGAGCGATGGAGAATGAACTACCTTCAAAATGGTATCTCCAGTTCAGGGATGATGTACATTGGGTGGGTGTGGTAGGGAAGGTTGCATTCCTATTGCCCAAAATACATCTGCTCTCCCCATAGATCAGTTTGAACTTCGTTTCCTTTTGAGCTGAATTTAACCAAATTCCCTATTCTTTAACACAGTGTTTCCCAAACTTGGGACGCCACTTGCGTAGGGAAAGCCCCTGGCGGGCCAGGCCAGTTTGTGTACCTGCCACGTCCGCAGGTCCGGCCGATCGCGGCTCCCACTGGCCACACTGTTCAATGCTCCAGTCCAATGGGAGCTGCTGGAAGCGGCGGCCAGTACTCCCCTCGGCCCGTACCATTTCCAGCAGCTCCCATTGGCCTGCAGCTGCAAACCGCAGCCAATGGGAGCCGCAATCGTCCAGAGCTGCGGACAGGGCAGGGCTTTCCCTACACAAGCGGCGTCCCAAGTTTGGGAAACACTGCATTAACAGATTCATTTATGTCAAAACCCAGTTTTTATAGTTAGATCTAAAAGGAAATCTCCAAAGGTTTATTAATTATAATTAGTATATTTCACTGATTTAATGCCCTTAAGAGCTTGTATAGAACTATATATCAATGTAGAAAAAAAAAGCCTGGGGATTATAATAGTTCATGAGCAGAAGAAGTCAAGTAATAAAACACTCTCGTTTCCATGAAACCCCCCAGATATTCTGAACTATTCTGAGAGGGGGCAGGGTAAATCAGAGCCACACAACTTAAAGTCTAAGGCTACAGCAATTGGCATGAGTGTGCATTACCGCAAAGCAGGCAAATAGACAAGGGCCGTACACATCAACAAAGTGTCATGCACATCAACAGAGCTATATAAACATATTATATAAATATAATGAAGACAAAATGGAAATATTTTCCAAATTAAAAAAATATACGAGAGTATAAAACTCACATCATTATGGGTCAAATCCTGAAAAGCCATCTGCTTCAATCCTTCCTTTGGAATTACTCTAAATGTACACAAATTATAAGAGAACAGAAGTTGGCCCTTTTAGTGTAAATTACATCAATAACACATTTGGCTGGGAAAGTAAAATAGTAAAAAGAACATTAGTCCTTAGACACGAGCATTGTCAGTTACGCTTTATAATACAGTGTCTTTCATTGAATTGTGGTTACACTCCCATTATAATGTAACTGCATTCTGGTTATGCTTTTTAAACTAGTGATCACTTACTCATAACTGGAAGGTTTGGAGAAGAAGCTTTGTTCATGTAGACACTTGTCTGGGAATCCGGAGATCTGAGTTCTGTTCTCAGCTTCCCATTTCTTTACATATTTCCCCTCCCTGCCACCTTTGTCTTGTCGATTTACACTATAAATAGGGGCAGGGAGTCACTGTATGTTTGTCTAGTATAATGGAGCTCCAATTTCTGTTGAGGGCTAAAAACCCAACCGTAATACAAATTGTAAATAATAACGCTAAGTTAAATGGCGTCAGAGAACAACTTTTTGCCCTCCTTTAAGCTTCATACCCAACACAGAAATGTTTACAATTCAACTATTAGGCTAATTAGGAAAAGGCTAAGACACGACATGTGTTTCACCTAGCAAGGGACATAAAAGGTAGTAAGAACAGGTTCTTTAAACACACTGGGAGGAAGAGAAAGAAAGAAAACTTTAGGTCCTCTATTTAGTAGGGAAGGCGTGCTAATAACTGACGACGTCAAGAAGACTGAGGTGTTTAACACCTATTTTCTTCAGCCATCACTAAAAGGGTTAATGGTGACCAGGTACTCAAAACAATTAATATTAACAAGGTGGAGGGAATGCAAGCCAAAATAGGAAAGGAACCAGTTAAAGAATATTTAGATATGTTGATGAAATTCATCCTAGGGTTTTAAGGAACTAGCTGAAGCAATCTCAGAACTGTTAGCAATTATCTTCCAGAACTCATGGAGTCAGGGATGGGGGTGGGGAGGTCCCAGAGGAGCGGAGAAGGGCAAACCCAGTAGCTATCTTTAAAAAGGGAACAAAGAGGACCCAGGAATTACACCAGTCAGCCTAGCTTCGATATCTGGAAAGATACAAATTATTAAACAATCATTGTGACAGTATCTATAGGATAATAGGGTTATAAGGAATAGACAATATGGATTTGTCAAAAAATGAGTCACCAATCTAATTTTCTTCTTTGACAGGGTTACTGGCCTAATAGATGGGGGTAAGGCAGGAGACATGATATATCTTGATTTTTAGTAAGGCTTTTGATACAGTTCCACAATACTCTCATAAGCAACGTCGGGAAATGTGGTCTAGATGAAATTACTGTAGAGTTGGTGCTAAACTGGTTGAAGGACCACACTCAAAGAGTAGCTATTAATGGTTAACTGGCTCCCGCTTCCAGTAGCTCCCACTGACCTGGAGCAGCGAACCATGGCCACTGGGAGCCGCGATCGGCCAAACCTGCGGACGCGGCAGGTACACAAACCGGCCCAGCCCGCCAGGGGCTTTCCCTGCACAAGCGGCGGAACAAGTTTGGGAACCACTGTAATAGGGTCAACATGTTTTTTGTAAAGGAAAATTATGCCTCACCAATCTACTATAATTCTTTGAGAGGGGTCAAAAAGGATGTGGACAACGGAGAATCCAGTGGATATAGTGTACTTAGATTTTCAGAAAGCCTTTGACAAGGTCCCTCACCAAAGGCTCTTAAGCAAAGTAAGCTGTCATGGGATAAGCGGGAAGGTTCTCTCATGGATTGGTAACTGGTTAAAAGATAGGAAATAAAGGGTAGGAATAAATGGTCAGTTTTCAGAATGGAGAGAGGTAAATAGTGGTGTCCCCCAGGTGTCTGTACTGGGACCAGTCCTATTCAACGTATTCATAAATGATCTGGAAAAATTGCAAATGATACAAAACTACTCGAGATACTTAAGTCCCAGGCAGACTTCGAAGCACTATAAGAGGATCTCCAAAACTGGGTGACTGGGCAACAAAATGGCAGATGAAATTCAATGTTGATAAATGCAAAGTAATGCACATTGGAAAACGTAATCCCAACTATACATATAAAATGATGGGGTGTAAATTAGCTGTTACCACTCAAGAAAGAGATCTTGGAGTCATTGTGGATAGTTCTCTGAAAACATCCACTCAGTGTGCAGCAGCAGTCAAAAAAGTGAATAGAATGTTGGGAATCATTAAGAAAGGGATAGATAATAAGATAGAAAATATCATATTGCCTCTATATAAATCCAGGGTACACTCACATCTTGAATACTGCATGCAAATGTGGTCGCCCCATCTAAAAAAAAAAGATATATTGGAATTGGAAAAGGTTCAGAAAAGGGCAATCAGCATGATGTTAGCTCCAAGATTATTCTTTAGTCAAGCTGGTTTGTATGGAAGGCTACTGTTGCTCTGTGTGTGCTATTAACAAGAATGGGGAAAGAAGTCAAAGCAAAATCAAGGTGATGATTGAGGAGGAACATGCCCTTAAGCAATGACATGAGTCTCCCCATTCTGGGTTGACATAGCCAAATGCGTCTAAGTGCGTTACATGGTCCCATTATCACAGTATCTGAACACCTCAGTCTCACATTTCTCCTCAACACTCATGAGTAGGGAAGTACTATTTATCCCCATTTTATAGATGGGAAACCGAGGCAGAAAGACTAGGTGACTTGCTCAAGGCCCCCCAAGAAGTCTGCGGCAGAATAGGGAATTGAAACTGGGTGTTCAATTCCAAAGGTAGCACTCAAACCACTGGACCATCCTTGCTCATCTGCACATTACTGAAAACAAGAATCAATCTGGGAGCCTTGGGGTCTGTATGCAGCAAGAACGCTAGTACTTAAGGCAGTGGTTCTTAACCTATTTACCACTGTAGGCTGCATATGCAGCTCTCTCTGTGGTATGTGGCCAACATCCACACAATATATATACTACCTGTATGGCCCTGAGGATATCAGCAGCTGTGTGCTGATTGGGTCGCAAGCTGCCCCGCGGGCCATAGATTGAGAACCACTGACTTAAGGCAAAAAGAACCATCCCCCAGACAGATAGGAGGAGCTGTTTGTGAGGGTTCTCAGAGTACCAGGCACTGAAAGTCACCTTGTTAACCCTCTGCCTCCAGCATGCGGGAGACTTCCTTGTCTTAACTGAGTGTCAGCTCCCTGACACCACCAGCCTGTTAGCCACCCCAGCACTCTCCCTTGGGCTATGCCAGCCCTCACTTTGACTCGCAGTTTAACAATTGGTGCACTCCAGTCCCCAAGACTCTTTGAAGAGTTCCCCTGTAGAACAGACCCTTATCCACTGAACACTCAGAGAAAACCTGGTCTGCTGTCCCCAAGGGAACTGAATACACACCAACTTGTATGATTCAGCTCAGGCTCAGCATTTTATTTAATATCACAGCACTTAGATATATTTATAGTGAAAACATGGATAAATTTATTACCAAATATTCAAGTGATATTGAGTATTGGAATATTGGAAACAAATGGTGACATATTGGAAACAAATGGTGACATATTAAACACATTCATAACATGTTGTCTAGAGACTAAAGTTAACTGACAGTTTAACCTCCTGTCTAAAGAAGTTTATATTGCTCCCAAAATCCGCTGCAGCTTTTCAACCACGGTCGGCTGAGATCCTGTTTTCATTAATTTAAACACACTTCCCATTTACATCCTGGGGAGCATGGGGGAGGTGTCTCCTTTGCCTTCTACTTATGTCCTGAAAGTTCATTGTCTATACTCAGGGGCACAATAACCCCACGTGGATTGTTCCTATGTGCTACTGACCTGTTGACTTTGCATTTCTTCACTGACTTTGTAGGCAAATGGGTATCCATTGTGTTAGCTTACAGTGCTGAACTGACATCCCAACAGAGAGACAGGTCAATCAACATCTTTTGTGTGACAGAAAACCTGTTTCTTCACCTCTATTGGTGACTCATACTTTGATACAGAATTTAAGAACATAGTTTCAGTATATATATATATACACACACACAATTCCTTCCAGTGGTGATTTTCAACCTGTAGTCCGCAGACCATATCTAAAGGGTCTGGGAAAGGTTGTCGTTACCATCAGGGCTGACGAGAGGGGGGAAGCCGCTCCTCCCCCCCTCGTCGGTCCTGTTTAGCCGGTCTGCCCTTGCTGGGGGGGCCTGAAAAAATTCCGGTTTCTGCCCCCCCCCAACTCGTCGGCCCTATTTAGCCAGTCCGCCTTTGCTGGGTGGCCCCAAAAAAATTTTTCACCAGGGCCCGAACCTGCTCTTGGCGGCCCTGGTTACCATAGAACAGTGGTTTTCAACCTGTGGTCCATTGACCCCTGGGGATACACAGACTATCTCTAAGATTTCCAAATAGGTCCGCACCTCCATTCAAAAGTTTGTAGGGGTCCGCAAATGAAAAGTTGAAAACCACAGCCTTACACATATGTTTTACAATGATATTTATGACCAGTGTGACCCCGGCTTTCAGTTAAAACCTTAAATGACTTTCTTTGGTGAACCAGAATGCACATATCAGAATCAGGATGTTCTTGTAACCCCATTGCCAGTTGGCATAAGGGGTTTTTGGGTCACACTGCACTCAGATTAAGTCTTCTTACATAGCTAGCCAAATCCTCCCAACTCAGAGCTGATTTGTATTATGTGTAGGGCTACATTTATGTCATAGAGGTCATGAAAGTCATGGAATCTGTGACTTCCAGAGACCTGCATGACATTCTCTGCTTCAGCCCAGGGGCTGCAGGACTCTGGAGCTGACAGCCAGTGGGGCCCTGGCAGGGTTCCAGCGACAGGCAACAGCAGCGACAAGTGACAAGGGGCCGCCTGCAAAGTTCCAGCCACAGGTGACAGACTCCTGAGGGGGCCTTTCTCAGGGTTCCAGTGACAGGCGACAGCCTCACACTGGGGGAGGGGGACACATCGGGCAAGCGGCTGGGGTGTCCCATTTTCTCTTCAGGAAATATGGTCACCCTGCAGCTCCCACCATGGAGCCGCAGCAGCAAAAGTCCCAGACAGGTCACGGCTTCCGTGAATTTTTGTTTATTGCCCGTGACCTGTCCATGACTTTTACTAAAAATAACCATGACAAAATCTTAGCCTTAATTATGTGTAGCACACTGTGCTTGAAGTTGACAGATTGTATATAATTTACAGCTATTGAGTGCTGATTTTATGGCATGGCACTCTGGGTACATTGGTTTAATTGTAAAACTGCTTTCTTGTGTTAATGTACGTTACATTTTGGATTGCACAAAATGGAGAATTGATGGTAACCTGTTTCATCAATGGCTGCTGTGTCATTGCTATGTACATTCCCTACTTGTGATTAACTAGGGATTTAATCACTAAAACAAAGTAGAGGATTCTGTAATGCCTTTGAATGGTAGCCATGCTTGGATATGTGGCTGACTGCAAAAATACCAGACTTTCGTAAGACATTGCTAAGAAGAAAATGCTGCTAATTTTTCATTCTGAAGTGTTTTTTTTAATTGAAGTTATCCAGACTGTGGGCTTCAGGAGAAGGAATTGCAGGGACACCCTCCCTGCAAGGGTTACACTGTGTGCCTATTACATTCCTCATGCCTAACCAGCCCTGCAGTTTCAACAGGATACAGAATTCACTTTACATTCTAAACTGCTGCATGATATTAATAGATGCTGTTTTCCATTCCATGGAGTAAATGCATTTTAATGGTAGATGAATTGATGTGTGTGTATGTGCAAAAGATAGAGAGAATATTATGATATGCTTTGTGAACCTCTGAGTTGCTTTGTCATGAAAATCACTATGCAATTACTTAGATTGTAAGCTCTTAAAGACAGTGACTGTCTTTTTATTGTGTGTCTACAGGATCTAGCAAAATGGGGCCTGAGTGCCTGCTTGGATCATCTAGAGGCTACCACAATTCAAATGCTAATAACTAAATAAATAATTATGCAAGCTATAATTATTACTAGGATGCAAGATCTAAAAAACCTATGGCTATGCTAAAAGGGCTATATTCTTCATTAAGTTACATGGTTGTAACTGAGGGCAGAATGTGACTTTAAGGTATAGGATCTAAGGTATAGATCTCAGGAACAGTTATGAATTAATGAGGGACACCAAAGCTCTTTAAAATAAACAGGAGTACTTGTGGCACCTTAGAGACTAACAAATTTATTAGAGCATAAGCTTTCGTGGACTACAGCCACAGATGCATCCAAAGAAGTGGGCTGTAGTCCACAAAAGCTTATGCTCTAATAAATTTGTTAGTCTCTAAGGTGCCACAAGTACTCCTGTTCTTTTTGCGGATACAGACTAACACGGCTTCTACTCTGAAACCTGTCAAAGCTCTTTAGCATCATGTAACTAGGCTCTGCATTGGGCTGACCTGCCCTGAGGCTTCTAAAGCCTGGTATAGAAAAATGTGAAGGATTCTGAGCAGATGCAGTGGGAACAGGTGTCCCATGTACATGAATTGCAATGCAATTCAATTTTGGGTTGCATTAACGGAGGCACAACATGCGGGTCATAGGAGGTGATAGTACTGCTCTACTCAGTTAATTACTCAGCTAGAGTACTGTGTCCAATTTTGGTCACCAATATGTAGAAAGGATATAGAGAAACTGGAAAGGATCCAGATGTGTCTGACAAAGATGACCAATGGGATGGAATGAAAGCCGTATGAGCAAAGGCTGAAGGAACTGGATATGTTTAGTTTGAAAAAGAGGGGATTAAGGGGGGACATGATAACGATCTTCAAATACTTGAAAGGCTACCAAAAAAAGATGAAAATAAGTTGTTCTCTCTTGCCACAGAAGGCAGGATAAGAGGCAATGTGTTCAAATTACAGCAGAGCAGATTTAGATTAAATCTCAGGAAAAACTTCCTACCTGTAAGAACAGTAGGACAATGGAACAGACTGCCTAGGGAGGTTGTGGAAACTCCTTCACTGGAGGTGTTCAAAAAGAGGCTGGGGATAGCTGTCTGTCTTGGATGGTTTAGATACAACAGATCCTGCATCTTGGTAAGGGGTCAGATTACATGACACTTGTGGTCCCTTCTAATCCTATAGTTCTATGATGCTATGAAATCTCTGTTCCCCAAGAAACACTCCACAGATTCTGGCTCCCCTCTTTCCACATGCTTAGGACACAGAGGTAAACACAGCTTAGGGGTTGCAGTACCACTAAGACCCTACCAACCAAAAATAAACAAACAAACCAACCCTATCCCGAGCAGTGTTTTGACCTTGAAAAGGTTGATGTGCCAGAGACTCCATGAAGTCCACTAAGGACTTCAATATTGCTATTTCATTTGTCTGCAAGGCACTCGGACACTATGGTGATGGACAGCAGTATACAATACAAAGGCAGATACAACACAGAATAATTTCATTTGTAATGTATACAAATCCTACCTAGGTTTGGGTTTACATTCTCAGCAGAAAGCATATTGCTCAGTATTCATTTAAACATTATTCCCCTTCCCTTTTAATTTAGTTTCACAGTAGTTTTAAATACGACAGTATTGCAGGTTTTATGTTTCCACAGGGATTTTCCACCTCACCATATATTTAATTATCACCTTATTTAAGCAGTTTTATCATTTACAAGTATGGATCCTGAGAAATAACACATTGTTTTCTAGGGTGTTTTTCTGTGCTATTTATAATCCTTTATTTTCATTTTGCCCCAAAACATAGTTTAGTTAATTTTTAATTAAAATATTTGGGGGAGGGGGAAAGGGAAGAAGAACTAGTATGTTGCCAGAAGGTATAAAGCTAGAGAATTAAAACATAGTAGGAGAATACAGTGCACTACATAAGTCAAATAGTTATTATAATAATAATGAGAAAGGGAATGATCCTCAGCGGTGTATATGTGCAAAGTTCCATCACAATCAATAGAGCTACACCAATTTACACCAGCTGAGGAAGCAGCCAGAAACATGCTATAGGTTTTTAGGTCTGCCCTTTACTCCATGTTCATCAGTTTATCTGTCCATGTGAAGGAGACAGCAGTAATGGAAACAATGCCAACGTGTACTGGAAGAAAGGGTGTTACCTTTGGTGCAGACAGCATAAATATGAAGTGTATTATTACAGAATAGATGGCTATGGCTACATTTTAGTGGTGAATAAAGTGATATTTGTATGTGTCGCTGTATATATCTAGAGAGACAATTCTGGGCTCATTGGCTCACACTGAAAATTCACCAGTGGAAGATGCTGCATAGTGATTACACACCAGGCAATCAGCATGCCTCCAAATTTGCCAGTGGAATGAACATTATGTATATATGTATGCGGGAGGATACAGAGTAAGAGAGAAGCTTGGGTTTGGGGAGTGGTTTACTAACAGGTGGGCAAAATGACTGCTACCAAACCCAGAGCACTGCTGTGGTTTGGTATCCCCAAAGTCAGATTGGACCATGGGCAGAAAATCAGGGTGCTGTGGTTGGCAAGTTGGCTATGTGCATGTGGTGTCAAACCTAAATTATCCAAACCCCAACAAGTACAGCTTTCAGTTATCTGAAGGACAGATGTATTTGAATGCAAATCTGGGGTGCTTTAAGCTCTGTAGGAATAGAACTAGAGATGAAGAGACTTGTGAGCTGCTCATGCTGTTGCAAAATGGAGTTTTTAAACTATGCAGGACAAAAGCTGTGCAGAGCTGGTCAGCCTTGCATCTCACCGCTACCACAACCTATGGACCTGGCCAGCTGACATGGAAGTCTGTCACTAGACAAAGGGGATCTAGTGAGCGGGGACACCATGATGAAGTCTTGATATTTAGTCATGTCCAAAGAAGGGAGCCGAACACCTTGAAATCAATAGAGTTGGGCCTTGAGCTGCAAAGCTGGATTTTACCAAAGTTTGCAGGAATTCAGATAGAGGGTTTTAGTTCATGCCAAATTCCAGAAAGAGGAGGCTGTTCTAGCAAAAAGCAAACAAATCAGATCACTAATGGAAACTGGCTGCCATGAAGAATCTCATACAGATTATAGTACAATCGGGCAAAATAAGATCATCTGGATTTACGTTAATGGCTATTTTTTCCTTTTTCCTTCCTTGTGTTCGTAGTCTCTTCAGTCTTTATTTTTTCTCTTTTCTGTTTTCCTATCATCTAACCCATTTTTATTTTATTAAAGTAGGCTAATATTCTAACCAGCAACATATATAAAGAAAACCATGTTATTAATAAGACAGGTGAAAGGGAAAACAACACTAGAGACTGTGATCCACTTCACCTTGTGCTGCGATGCTGTCAAATCACACAAACCAAGCTGTGCGGGTATTTGGATAGCAGATCTCCCTGGGAAACTCAGAGTGCTTCAGGAAGGAATGCTGATGATTCGGCAAGTAGCACTTTGCCCTCCTTAGTCAGTGCTGGAGTTACCATCTGTCAGATGGCTTGTCAAACCAACATACTGACTACCTGTGGTCACTACAGATCTCACAATAATTCTTGTCAGAATAGTTATATTAACCCCAGTACTCACAAGTAATTCCAGCTCTGATGCTTGCATTCTGTCTACCCAAACAGCTTCTGCAGCTTCAGTTGGGTACTCTCCCCAGTTTATTCCTACACTTTCGCATAATGTCACTATGTGCTGATAAAAAGTTGTTGTGTTTTGCAGGCAGCTAAAGAGATCTCCGTCATTCCTTCTTTGCCTAACCCTAACAGAAGTTTTGCAAGACTGCGTTTTAGCTCTTTGTAAAGTGGTTTGAAAGCCTTGCATTTAAGGATCTATACAAGTGCAGAGCATCATTATTATTACACAATACGTTATTCTGTGAGGTTGTTTTATATGGTTATTTAGATGGAGAAATCTGTGTGTCTTTGAAGACCTATCCAATAGTGTGTGTCAAAAAGGGAATCTTTATCACTGTTTGCATAGACTGATGCATATACAGTGTATACTGTACACACTGCAAAGCATCAGAGACAGTTTTAGGGGATCCACAGAGAGGTTAGTTTTAAGGGAATCATTATTTACTTTTAGGACTCCATGGTGCTAGGCACTGGTCAAACATGCAGTAAGAGATAGTTCCTGCCCCAAAGTTCTTACAGTGTAGGTTGACAAGACAGACAGGGGATGGGAAAGGGAAATGGGAGGTGGGGAGTGACTTGCCCAGGTTAGGAAAGTCAAGAATAGAGCCCAAGTCTGAGAGTTCCAATCCACTGTCCTATCCACCAGACCACACCACCTCTCAGTGCTCTCCTTCTCCTTGCTAATCAATACACTCAAGCAGCACCAGGCTGTCCAGTAATATAGTACATCTTTCTGTATGAACTGTCCCTGCCTCCTTCATAAGGGATTCTCCTGCAGACTGTGGTTTTGCAGGTTCCGTGACTCAGTAATCCAAATGGATTGGCTGCAAGCAGGGACATGAGGAGAAATCCTGTCCTGACAGGAGAATCCATTTCTACAGACATGCAGAGATGATACTGGCAGCATCAGGCTCTTTGGAGGTGGGACATTGGTTTCCTTTTGCAAAAGGAAGGAAGACATGCTGATGAGACTAAAGAGATCATTTATCCAAAGAATAGTTAGGAAATATAACAGGAATTATGGAGTGAGAAGAGACTAAAACAGCATGAGACAGAATATAAAAATAAGACTGCAAAGGAAGAGACAGAATAACGAAATGGGTAGACGCCCAATTACTGGGGTCTAAAGTTTCTTAATTAATCAAAACTGTGATCAGTGAAGCACATGTTGACTATTTGTCCTGGAAGGGGCATAGAATTTATTAAATAGGACTGCTTAACCCATCCTTTCAAAAGCTGAAACTGAAAAGGTACCTCTAGTGTTCTGCTGGAGATGCTTCTCTAAGGAAGGTTTCAGAGTGGTAGCCGTGTTAGTCTGTATCAGCAAAAAGAAAGAGGAGTACTTGTGGCACTTTAGAGACTAACAAATTTATTTGGGCATAAGCTTTCGTGGGCTAAAACCCACTTCATCGGATGCATGCAGTGGAAAATACAGTAGGAAGAGACTGTATTTTATATGTATATACACACACACACACACAGAGAACATGAAAAAATGGGTATTGCCATACCAACTCTAACAAGACTAATCAGTTAATTAGCCCACCTTAATTGATTAGTCTCGTTAGAGTTGGTATGGCAACACCCATTTTTTCATGTTCTCTGTGTACATATATCTTCCTACTGTATTTTCCACTGCATGCATCTGATGAAGTGGGTTTCAGCCCATGAAAGCTTATGCCCAAATAAATTTGTTAGTCTCTAAGGTGCCACAAGTACTCCTTGTTCTTTTTTCTCTAAGAAAGACTGCCAATAATAGACCTGTACACAGCTCCATCTAGTGAGTATGGAAGGAACTGCTGTCAGTGTCCCCAGACATGGCATCTGCACATTCAGATATGCTGTACTGAACCCACGCTTTTCTTCTTTTTCAGGAAGGAGAAGGTAAGTGAAAGATGAGTCAGCTAAAAATAACGTTTGCTATCTTCAACCCACAAGCACATTTTGGAGATCACCCAAGTCCTACTGAAGTATGAATTTAAGAGCATTTAAAAGATTATGACTCTACTATGTGTAGTTCTCTTGTTCCAAGTCGCTTCTCTGAGGATGTGGGTCTTCCCTCCTGTTAACCATATGTTCTTGTTTGGGATAATGAGCAAGACAACACGTGTTCTGACAGCGATGTGGCCCTCAAGGTGTTTACAGGATATCTCTAAGTATTCTATCTTGATCTAACATGGGCAAACTGCTACTTGTGACTGCCTGTGATTCTCTTTCGTTATTGTTATGGCTTAATTGTACCTAAAGGTATGGATGAGGCAATATAAATCCAGAAAATGGATGATAAGATTTTGCTGTTTAATGTAGTTGTATTTAGGAAAAGCCACATTACTTACTTGTTTGTGTGTGCCCTAGTACCATGTGTGTCATCTTTGTGTTAATATAGTACTACCGTAATATTTTATTATAACACTTGTAATAGTAAAATAATAAATAATGAAACATTTCTTCTAAACATGCATTAATCATGTTTATTAAGGTAGTGTTTAAAGAGCAACCAAGAATTGCCCATTGTGCTAGATGCTGTCCAAACACAGAGTAGTAGGCAGTCCTTGCCCCAAAGAAAACACTAATAAATTTGTTAGTCTCTAAGGTGCCACAAGTACTCCTGTTCTTCTTTTTAAAGAAAACACTGAAATTCTTACTCTTTAGTAACTAAAATTGGTTCTCAACTCAGATGAAGGCTGGCTTACAAGACTTTTAAATCTGGACTGCTATTCCATGAATGCCATAAATGATTCTGTTTTTCAGCCAGATAGCCACTGCCAGCAGCAGGCTCAAAAAACCAGTTTACTTGTAAATAAATAATACACTACATTTATATTTTGCTTTTGACCCTTAGATCCCAAAATGGCAGATCCCCATTTTACTGAGCAGGGAATTGATTTGCCGCAAAGCTACACAACAAATCAATAGCACACCAGGAAACAGAACCCAACAGGCTTCGTAGCACATTAATCAGAAACGCTAAAATGTATAGAGAATGAAATATATATCTTGAGAAGCATCTCTCAAGAAAGCCTTGAACAAATTACATTGCAAATAGGACTGTGCAAAATGACTGTTTCAACCCTATGGGACTCCCAAGGCTGGGCCAAACACCTTCATGGACTCTGGAGTGCCCTGCAAATCTGCACATCTGGCATTCTATCAAGCAGAGCACACAGCCACCTTCGGCAACATTCTATTGTCCACCTGCTGAAACTGATAGAAAAATATATATACCATATAATGTTATGTTGGTATTGTGTGCTTAATGAATAATAATATATGTAATATGATTAATACGTTATATATACATATATTAGCCCAGCATGTATTGGGCAACATCCCCACTCTGTTTTGTCTTTTTAGATTATAAGCTCTTTGGGGCAAGGGGTCTCTCTCTCTCTCTCTCCTTATGCGTTTATACAGCACCCTAGTACACTGGGCCCTCAGCTGATTTTGAGTGATACAGCAATACAAATGATAATCTAACTTTTCATTAACAAAGTAAAAAAAGTTTCTTAAATTCAACGGTTATTGCATTTGGTTATTTCAATGGCTTAATGGAAATTGGGGAAAAAAATTCAGATAAACTGGCCTGTCATTTTAACACAGTACCAGCCATATAAACTGGCCAATTCTTTGTATTAGCCTGCACTGCAGTTCTTAATCACTACAACTTTCTTCACTTGTTTATGAGCTTGTTTATACATTCCCATCAGTCATGACTTTCAACATACCTTCTGATATCAATGTAACAATCCCATGGTCACCTAGGACTGCACATTTGCTACTATGCTGCACACCCAAGACAGGAGACAGACCTCAGATCCTCCAACTCCAGAAGGGTAGGAGCTGGTTGAACTAACAGTGACTCTCAAGTTCTAGCACAATAGGGCCTATGACACACAGTCCAGCAGTTCTTAGTCTATCCAGTAGAGGGCAGAACGATAAATACACAGCCAGTTCATTACAGTATTAATGGTTTTTAACTTTAACTTTAATAAATCACTCATTTTTAAAACCGTAAATGGTCTTACATATCTAACCCTTATACTGTAAGCTTCCCACTACACTCAATCTCTGTTGGCCCCCAGTTCTTTCTCATTCCTCTCTTTCAACCTAGCATCCACTAACTCCCCATAATTCATTCCTCTTCCCATTCTGGATCACTCCCCTAACTTCTGAAGAGTTAGTCAAAGTGCATGCCCTGTGCTAGACAGCTATGTCTTCTCTACTTTCCCTGGTGCCGTCCCTCCATTCTACAGCATTGACTGAGAGCAGAGAGGGAATGCATCCAGAAGGGAGAGAGGCAGAAAAACAGCAGCGGCTTGCTGCAGTCAGAATGTAGGACAGGCTTCAAGCATCCTGCTGGTGGGAAGAAGAAAAGGGACAGGAAGGCTGTATTGTTGTCGATGTTTTCACCCAGCTCAGTGCTGACAGTCTGGCACCCCCTGTTCTGCTTCCCTTTGCTTGTGAGCATGGTGGAAGAACAAATTTTCGCATAGGTGAATCTTTCACTCCTTTCTAACACTCCGGGCTTGTCTTCACTACTGCGGTAAGTCGACCTAAACCACGCTACTCCAGCTACGTGTATAACATAGCTGGAGTTGACATAGTCGACATAGCTGGTGTCTTCACTGCCCTGTGTTGACAGGAGACGCTCTCCGGTTGACTTCCCTTACTCTCTCGGGGAGCTGGAATACCAGGGTCAACCAGAGAGCGCTCTGCCATCGATTTAGTGGGTCTTCACTAGACCCTTGCCAAGAAGGCTTAGAACAAGCCAATTTCTGCTTGTTTTAAGCAGACTTGGCTTGTAATTTCTTTGAGTTGCTTGTTGCTTGTTCTGGGGCTTTTCTGGCTCTTTAAGTGGCTTGTTGTTTCTTGTTTTGGGCTTCCTGCTTTAAGTGGCTTATTGATTGTTGCTTCTTTTGGGCTTCCAAAGGAGTGGCTGCTGCCTTTTAAAAAAAAATTTATTTGCCGCCGGAAACCATGATTGGCTCCTGGGTGCACAATCCCTCTAACCAAAAGAAAGGATCTGGAGGAGACTGACAGTCCCCAAGGCCAATGGGGAGAGGCCAACGCTCCAGGTCAGCCCGATTGACAGGGCACTACAGGCCAGTGGGGGAAGGGATTCAGGGAACCAAGAGCTGGGGAGTAGGAGAACCGACTCCTCTTACTCCATGCGCTTTGAATGATCCCCCTCTCAGCACCAAGCTCCCATGTACCCACTCTCTCCTCCATGCCCTCGTTTGACATGCATGTCTTCCTTCAAACCCTGATCTTACCACCATTCCTCTGATTTCCCTCCCAACACATGCTTCAAAAAAAATTAGGGAACTAACTAGACCCTGTGCCTTACTTCGATGTTCAGGTATGTGGCTTTCTATTGCCTTCTTTCCATCTCCCCGCATTGGTATGTTGCCCACCTACTGCAAACTCTTTGGGCTTGGGGGCAGGGACCAGGTCTTATTACCCTTCTAAAGAGCCTGGCATGTTGTTGATGCTGTACTGACAACTTTCATGTGCCTTAGCATCTGTGAGGGGAGGACTGCACGCGTGCAGAGGAAGGCTCAGAGTTCCCTTTCTGCTGTACTAAGGGAGGTTTAGTCCTTTCATAACCATTTGTTTCAAAGGAATCTAATCTGCAGATTAGTGCCTTTGGCAGGTTTCTAAATACTTAGTGCTCCTAGAGTGGCTGCGGGTGGGGAAGCAGAGAGAGGTTGGGAGCCTGGAGGGAGGAGCTGGAGAGGTGTGCAGTGAGCGGTGGGGAACCTGAGGGGCGGGGCAGAGTGGAGCGGACACTAGAAGAGGTAGCAGGACAGGGGAAGTGGAACCAGTAGGCCGGGGGGAGCTCAAGTCACCTCTTATTGAGCTGCTTGTTTTGGGTTGGCTTGGACTTGTTTTCGAAAGTCAGGGTCGCATATTTATCTCGTGACACTTGGCAACTTTTAGTGAAGACAAGCCCTCTGTGTGTGACTAGCTGACTACATTTCTGAAAGATGCCATGTTCAACAGGAGGCAACAGAGCAGAGGAAGCTGGAATTTTTTGTGAATAATGTGTGTAATCTAAAAATAATAATAATAATAATAATCAGCAGAGCCCCCCAGTTCCTAATTCCACACACATTCATGCCACTGTGGTAATCTATAGATTTCTCAGCCCCTCAGAGCAGACAACAAGACTTCTTTAAGATGATTTATGTCAGGCCTCAGCTATTCAAGAGGAATTTCTAGATAGGATTGTCAGTTTAAGAAGAAAACAATCTGCCTGGATTTATGTACTACTTCAAAAAAAAAAAAAAAAAAAAAAAAAGACCATAGGCTAAATACAGTTTTCATATTTTTCACATATTAGTGCTATTTAGTGGGAGCCAGGCTTTCATGAAAGAGAGAGTAAGCTGTGTCTAAGGCAAGTGCTGTAGAGGTTACATTTAATCTCCAATCCTACTGTGTAATATTTATCCTATTTAAATAGTAACTTCATACATTTGCTTTAAAAAGAGAGTTCATAGATTCATAGATTCATAGATTATAGGACTGGAAGGGACCTCGAGAGGTCATCGAGTCCAGTCCCCTGCCCGCATGGCAGGACCAAATACTGTCTAGACCATCCCTGATAGACATTTATCTAACCTACTCTTAAATATCTCCAGAGACGGAGATTCCACAACCTCCCTAGGCAATTTGTTCCAGTGTTTAACCACCCTGACAGTTAGGAACTTTTTCCTAATGTCCAACCTAGACCTCCCTTGCTGCAGTTTAAACCCATTGTTTCTGGTTCTATCCTTAGAGGCTAAGGTGAACAAGTTCTCTCCCTCCTCCTTATGACACCCTTTTAGATACCTGAAAACTGCTATCATGTCCCCTCTCAATCTTCTCTTTTCCAAACTAAACAAACCCAGTTCTTTCAGCCTTCCTTCATAGGCCATGTTCTCAAGACCTTTAATCATTCTTGTTGCTCTTCTTTGGACCCTTTCCAATTTCTCCACATCTTTTTTAAAATGCGGCGCCCAGAACTGGACACAATACTCCAGCTGAGGCCTAACCAGAGCAGAGTAGAGTGGAAGAATGACTTCTCGTGTCTTGCTCACAACACACCTGTTAATGCATCCCAGAATCATGTTTGCTTTTTTTGCAACAGCATCACACTGTTGACTCATATTTAGCTTGTGGTCCACTATAACCCCTAGATCCCTTTCTGCCGTACTCCTTCCTAGACAGTCTTTTCCCATTCTGTATGTGTGAAATTGATTTTTCCTTCCTAAGTGGAGCACTTTGCATTTGTCTTTGTTAAACTTCATCCTGTTTAACTCAGACCATTTCTCCAATTTGTCCAGATCATTTTGAATTATGACCCTGTCCTCCAAAGTAGTTGCAATCCCTCCCAGTTTGGTATCATCCGCAAACTTAATAAGCGTACTTTCTATGCCAATATCCAAGTCGTTGATGAAGATATTGAACAGAGCCGGTCCCAAAACAGACCCCTGCGGTACCCCACTCGTTACGCCTTTCCAGCAGGATTGGGAACCATTAATAACAACTCTCTGAGTACGGTTATCCAGCCAGTTATGCACCCACCTTATAGTAGCCCCATCTAATTTGTATTTGCCTAGTTTATCGATAAGAATATCATGCGAGACCGTATCAAATGCCTTACTAAAGTCTAGGTATACCACATCCACCGCTTCACCCTTATCCACAAGGCTCGTTATCCTATCAAAGAAAGCTATCAGATTGGTTTGACATGATTTGTTCTTCACAAATCCATGCTGGCTGTTCCCTATCACCTTACCACCTTCCAAGTGTTTGCAGATGATTTCCTTAATTACTTGCTCCATTATCTTCCCTGGCACAGAAGTTAAACTAACTGGTCTGTAGTTACCTGGGTTGTTTTTATTTCCCTTTTTATAGATGGGCACTATATTTGCCCTTTTCCAGTCTTCTGGAATCTCTCCCGTCTCCCATGACTTTCCAAAGATAATAGCTAGAGGCTCAGATACCTCCTCTATTAGCTCCTTGATTATTCTAGGATACATTTCATCAGGCCCAGGTGACTTGCAGGCATCTAACTTTTCTAAGTGATTTTTAACTTGTTCTTTTTTTATTTTATCCGCTAAACCTACCCCCTTCCCATTAGTATTCACTATGTTAGGCATTCCTTCAGACTTCTCGGTGAAGACCGAAACAAAGAAGTCATTAAGCATCTCTGCCATTTCCAAGTTTCCTGTTACTGTTTCTCCCTCTTCACTAAGCAGTGGGCCTACCCTGTCTTTGGTCTTCCTCTTGCTTCTAATGTATTGATAAAAAGTCTTCTTGTTTCCTTTTATTCCCGTAGCTAGTTTGAGCTCATTTTGTGCCTTTGCCTTTCTAATCTTGCCCCTGCATTCCTGTGTTGTTTGCCTATATTCATCCTTTGTAATCTGTCCTAGTTTCCATTTTTTATATGACTCCTTTTTATTTTTTAGATCGTGCAAGATCTCGTGTGGTTAAGCCAAGGTGGTCTTTTGCCACATTTTCTATCTTTCCTAACCAGCGGAATAGCTTGCTTTTGGGCCCTTAATAGTGTCCCTTTGAAAAACTGCCAACTCTCCTCAGTTGTTTTTCCCCTCAGTCTTGATTCCCATGGGACCTTACCTATCAGCTCTCTGAGCTTCCCAAAATCTGCCTTCCTGAAATCCATTGTCTCTATTTTGCTGTTCTCCCTTCTACCCTTTCTTAGAATTGCAAACTCTATGATTTCATGATCACTTTCACCCAGGCTGCCTTCTACTTTCACATTCTCAACGAGTTCCTCCCTATTTGTTAAAATCAAGTCTAGAACAGCTTCCCCCCTAGTAGCTTTTTCAACCTTCTGAAATAAAAAGTTGTCTCCAATGCAGTCCAAGAATTTGTTGGATAGTCTGTGCCCCGCTGTGTTATTTTCCCAACATATATCCGGATAGTTGAAGTCCCCCATCACCACCAAATCTTGGGCTTTGGATGATTTTGTTAGTTGCTTGAAAAAAGCCTCATCCACCTCTTCCACCTGGTTAGGTGGCCTGTAGTAGACTCCTAGCATGACATCTCCCTTGTTTTTTGCCCCTTTAAGCCTAACCCAGAGACTCTCAACACTTCCGTCTCCTATGTCCATCTCTACCTCAGTCCAAGTTTTCAACAGAGAGAAAAGTATAGTGGCAAACTAATGACATATTAAAACATTAGTTCCAGGGCTGACTTAAAATTAGGTATTTGTAATACAATACAATAAAATAAAGATAGCTGGAATATACACCTCTACCCCGATATAACGCTGTCCTCAGGAGCCAAAAAATCTTACCGCATTCTAGGTGAAACCGTGTTATATTGAACTTGATCCGCCGGAGCGCGCAGCCCCTCCCCCCCCCGGAGCGCTGCTTTACCGCGTTATATCCGAATTCGTGTTATATCGGGTCGCATTACATCAGGGTAGAGGTGTAGTAGTGTGTGCAGGGAAGGACGGGTTTCAATTTAATTGAATGAATTCGGTACTTAAGAAATCAAAAGATTTGTAACATTAGCTAAGCCATCGTACAAAAGAGTGCTGCATCAGTTCTCTTACATCGTTCTGCATACCAGTGGCCCGTTAATCATGACTAGAGGTGGGTGAATGGTGGCGGTGGGGCGGAGGGAAGCATCTGCACTTGTCTTTGGGAATTCTGACACACATTTATATTTGCCCATGTTCACAACTTTATGGGCTATCTTTTCATGAACATTCATACGAGCAATGCTGGTTCACAGCAATGTCAACTGAAAGCAAATTGAGAACATAGCAACCATCCATTTAACCAAGGAAAAGAAATTCATTTTGTGATGAAACATTAATTTCAGGTTAATGACATTCATTCTATTTAGGTTTAGTTCTGTGCTCATAACCATGGTATCTGACTGTTTTTAGCTTACGTCTTCTAATCAGAGAAGTAGAACAACATAATGTGACTGATGACCAATCACACAGCTCGAATAGCAAACATTTGCAGCAATGCTAACTACGAACAGCTCATGAACAATTCCAAGGCTGAAATTTACCCACATAAATTATTCCAGTAATTGTGAATTAAGTTCAAGACCAGGGCTCCAATGCACTATGGTAACAGAAAAAATAAATAATAATTATGTAATTGTTATTTGTTCACAGAATTCGCTAACAAACTGTCTAACAACAAATTTTTCCCTCAGCAAATAATTCGATGAGTTCTAAAGAAGACTAAGGCTGGCTCTATACTACACTTTGGTATAACTACATTACTCCAGGGTGTGAAAAATGCACACCCCAAGCAACGTAGTTATACTAACCTTAACCCCCTCCCACCCCCATGTAGACAGCACTATTTCAGCGGGAAAGCTTCTGCCACCGATATAGCTACCACTTCTCACAGAGGTGGAGTTATTAAGCCGACGGGAGAGCTCTCTCCTGTCGGCTTAGAGCACCTTCATCGGAAGCACTACAGCAGCACACCTACATCAGTGCAGCTGCGCCAATGCAAGTTTGTAGTGTTGACCTACTGTAACATTATGACTGAACTTCTATTCAGTAGTAGGTCAGCAGGCTCTGAGCACACATTCATAACAATTAATGTTCTTTTTAAAAGAGGTATTCTTACATTCTTACATAAGAAGGATTGCCGTATTTCAGGTTTCCAAAAGAACCTGGGACGAGAGGGTGTACAGTTGGGAGTGCTGGAGGAGGTACCTGCAGCAGGGGCACTTACTGGAAGTGAGGGAGCCTGTCACAGTGGCAGGGTGGCTGGCACAAGCCCAACAGGCATTGACAGCCATCAATCAGCACCTCCCAGAAGGACCCTTTCTCCAGAGCTGAGAGCTGGGGCCTGGGTGGGTGGGAGCCGACAGCTGTGGCTTGCAGGGGAAGGATCAATCAAGAAGCGGACCAGTCAGGACTCTGACCTGCTGCTTGTCTGCTCTGCAAAACCCCTGGACATTTCCTGTTATTTGAAAAATCTGCCCAGACAGAAAAAGGAAGCTCAGAAAAAGAGGCAATGAACATGGAAAATGGAGAATGGAAACCCCAGATGAATGGTAGCCCTGTACATAAGAATTCCTTATCTTGCAATTTCTTGCTAAGGCACTTGGTAACTTGAGAACTTGACCCCAGAAGGTGCTGAGCACTCAGGCCTTGGTACAGCAAAACGCATAAGCGCATGCGTAACTGTAAGCATAGGAGAGACGCAAGGTGGGTGAGGTAATATCTTTCATTCAATGAACTCCTGTCGGTGAAAGAGAAAAGCTTTGGAGCTTCAAAGAGCTCTTCTTCAGGTTTGGGTAAGGTAATCAGTGCCACACTAAATACAAGAGGGAACAGACTGTTAAACATAAGGAGTTCCACACATTGCAAGAAAGTATTCAAAATGAAGTGGGCAATTAACACTTCTGCAGTTATGGGACAAAGTTAGTGGGTTACAAATTGTTGTGACATAAAACCCATGTTTCTATGGAGTCCATGATTTTTGATATTTAGCAGAGTTATGAATTGAAACTCCCAGACTCACCTTTTGAAGGTGTTGTGCAGATTTCCTTTGAGGACAAGGTCTGAGAGATATGGAGTGATTGTTTAGCAAAAAGGTTCACCCATGGGTGTGATAGGGTGTTCTGTTTTTTTTTTTTTTTTAATTTTTCTTTGTGAATTCATTCGAGAGTGTAGGGATTGTCTAGTTTCACCCACATAGTTGTTGTTGGGGCATTTGATGCATGGGATGTGCATGCTGTGATAGGATCCATGGATTCTGAAAGGTGTGTTGTGGGAAATACTGATCATCGTAGCAGTGGAGATATGGCTGCAGGTTTTATATAATAATTAATGGAGATATCCTATCTCCTAGAACTGGAAGGGACCTTGAAAGGTCATCAAGTCCAGCCCCCTGCCTTTATTAGCAGGACCAAGTACTGATTTTGCCCCAGATCTCTAAGCGGCTCCCTCAAGGATTGAGCTCACAACCTGGGGTTTAGCAGGCTAATGCTCAAACCACTGAGCTATCCCTTGTTCTGGCAAAGGGTTGTATTGCTTTGAGTTGGTGTCCTGGAGCTTGCTTCTGATGATGAGCTTGACGAGGTGAGGGGGTCGTTTGACAGACAGAAGAAGGGGCTCAGGAAAGATTTCTTTCAGAATGTGGTCTGCATCAACTATGACTATTAGATGATACCCCATATGGGTTCCAGTGTGGGACGGTAGGTAACAACTAGGGGTGTGCAATCAGTGATTCCTCGCTCCCCCCACCCCCGGAACCTGAAGAAGAGCTTGAAATCTTGTCTTTTGCACCAACAGAAGTTGGTCCAATAAAATATATGAATTCACCCACTTTGTCTCTCTAATATCCTGGGCCTAACGCTGCTACAACACCACTTAAAGCACATGAGCAGTCACTCTTTTAGGGCCAAAGCGCTCAGCCGCCATAACAACCAGTTGCTGCAAAGGTAAAGCCCGATTCTCCAAGAATGAAGTTAATGGAGATACTGCTTAGCATTTTGTAGGATGGGCAGGTGAATATCTAGCATCAGTGAACAGGGTAGAGAAGTCAAATTGCTATATTGCAATAAAAGCATTAAACTGCAAAGCCATCTGTCTATATTTTCTAACCCACTCAGACATCCCACCTTATTTTCCATTTTAGGTTTGACTAAAAGGGCATACACTCCAGATTCATTTCCTCACTCCTCTTTGTATTGAATTTAATCAGGACTATTTTACATATAGATGTAGGCACTGTCTACATATGTTAGGGGCAAGAAAATTGAGTAATAGGCCAATCCGACAGATATATGATAGCTATGAACATCTTCATGTGGAAATATATCATCACAGCTGAAGTTCACATATATACAAATAAAGCTATGCTCTACTGCCATATCTCAGTTCCAGGTTCTGGGGCTGGATGTTCAGGATACATTTTATATGTTCTCTCATGGTTTGAACAGCATGGAGATGAACAGCACAAACAATATAGGGGAATGTAACCAAGCAGCCTCTGCAATTGGAGTAAAGGAAGTTTATTTTCAGAACACTGTCCTAGTTTTCACATAACCAATAGTTACAGATGGGAAGATGGTCCAAGAAAATATCTTCATTTCAAGAAGTACTCAACCACATGGGAAAAGTTTGACCTAAATAAAATCTTTGTTGCAAGATACAGTGAGTTGAAATATTCCAAAAAATTGATCAAAATGTAATTGAATTTTAAATTTCAATGAATAAGCAAAATTTTGCAATTCCCTCCCCCAGCTACCATGACCCCTTTTTTTCAGTGACCAGCTCTAATAATGCAAACTTTGTCTCAATAAATTTGGACCTCAAAAGGCAAATTTCTTCAATCACCCACCCCTACTCCACCCAGCCCCTTGGAACCCCTGCCATCCCTAGCACTGCCTTGGTTCACCTAAAAGGGTGAATTTTAAAAACTGTTCCAAACATGTCATGTACAATCTTTAAAACGCAACAGCTCCTGTGCCAAAGCCACAAACTGTGCACTTAGAAATGGCGTTTGAAAAGAGGCAACAGGGTCAAGTGAAATGCTGTTAAATTTGCATAAATAACCTACAATTTTTAAACTAAAAATATTTCCTAAGTTTTCCTTATGAAATGCATTTAGATGCTTTTAACTATCTAGTGCCAATCTTTTTCTTCACTCCCACTGGGGGTATAAAAGCATTTAGGTTGTTGGAGGAGTGGTACAGATAATGGTAAGAAGGCTATTTTAGTTTCTTTCAAAAATATAATCAAGTAATCCCATGTGTAAGACCGCTTTTGCACTGTTTACTTCTAACTGGATGAAATATCTGCTGGTGCTAGTATTATATTGTATGTTACTGCCTACAAGCCATGTAGGAAGCATAAAGTATTTCTTGCTCCCACTTACAGCCTACATGGAGTAAAAATGTGTGATCTTCATATACCGGCAGTAATGTGGGGGAAGGAAGCCACCTTTAATAAAACGATGAGACATGAGCAACAGAGATACACCCAAACCAAAACCTCAGATCAGAACACTCCTGAAATCTAGATGTGAACTTGCAGTGGATTCCCCTCTGCAAATTGGACTCATCCAAAACCCTGGATGCAAACACCACCCAAACTTGGTAGAAGGTCAAGCTCCAGCTCAAGATGCAAACTTTGAGCCTGACACTGCAAACGCACACGTGAGTAAGGTGCCCTGGGGGAAAAATGACATGTGATCATGGAATTAAAAACTGAATCATAATGCGTATTCACAATGGGAAGAAAATAAATTAAGCATTTCCTAAATATTGTGTGCTTTGGTGCTTTGCAACCTAATTAACTCTTCTAATATAGGGTTTTATTTAACAAATATATAAAATTAATATGTTAGCAAATGCCTAAGGCATTCCTGTTTTTTCTGTTAATATGCCATCCATAAGTGCACACATATATAATGATAACAGAAAGCAGTCATTTGCCTGGCGCATTATGACGTGCAAGTTTGCATGCAATTAGGGCCTGATCCAGAGTCCTCTGAATTCAAAGAAATGACAGATATCAACTTCACTGGGCTTTGGATTAGGCTCTCACTGGGTGTTTACAGTACATAGCAATATTTCTTCATAGAACATCATTTCCACTGGCATTTAGGAACATAAGAATGGCCATACTGGGTCAGACCAAAGGCCCATTGATTTCATTTGGTGACCCCTAGTTCTTTTGTTATGAGGAGGAGTAAATAACACTTCCTTATTTACTTTCTCCACACCAGTCGTGATTTTAATGACTTCAATCATATCCCCCCTTAGTTGTCTCTTTTCCAAGCTGAAAAGTCCGAGTCTTATTCATCTTTCCTCATATGGAAGCCATTCCATACCCCTAATCATTTTTGTTGAGAAGAACCAGAAGAACCAGAAAAGAGAACAATGGGAAAGATAATGTGACAGTGAATTATTTGAATGGAACCTATTTAATTATGTACAACAAGCTAAAATTGGGACACTTTCCCAAATTACATTCTCATAAACAAAGTGGGGAAATATGGTCTACATGAAATTACTATAAGGTGAGTGCAAAACTGGTTGCAAGACCATATTTAAAGAGTAATTATCAATGGTTTACTGTCAAACTGGGAGTACATATCTAGTGGAGGGTTTTATAATTTTCATTAATGACTTGGATGATGGAGTGGAGAGTCTGCTTCTAAAATATGCAGACAAAATAAAACAAGAGGGGTTGCAAGAACTGTGATGGATAGGATTAGAATTCAGAATGGTCTTGATAAATGGGAAAACTTGTCTGAAATCAACGAGATTACATTGAATAAACACAAGTGCAAATTACTACACTTAGAAAGGAAAATCAAATGCACAGCTACAAAATGGGGAAAAACTGGCTAGGCAGTAGTACTGCTGAAAAAGATCCTGGGGTTACAGTGGATGGCAAATTGAATGAGTCAACAGTGTGACTTGCAGTGCAAAAGGCAAATAACAGACTAGATGACCATGATGGTTCCTTCTAGCCTTAAACTCTAGGAGTCATTCTGGGATGTATTAACAGAAATGTTGTATGTAAGACACTGGAAGTAACTGTTCCACTTTACTTGACACTCGGAAGGCCTCACCTGCAGTATTATGTCCAGGTTTAGGCACTAGACTTCAAGAATCAGAACAAATTGGCGAGAGTTCAGAAGAGAGCAACAAAAATGTTCAAAGGTTTAGAAAACACGACCTATGAGGAAAGGCTGAAATAATTGGGCATATTTAGTCTAGAGAAGAGAAGGCTAAGGGGGACATAAAATAACAATCTTCAAAAACGTAAATAGTTGTTATAAAGAGGTCGGCGATCAATTGTTCTCCATGTCAACTGAGAGTAGGATAAGAAGTAATCAGCTTAGATTGAAGCAAGGGAGATTCAGGTTAGCTATTAGGAAAAGTATTCTGCCAGAATAGTTAAGCACTGGAACAGGTTACCTAGGGAGGCTGTGAAATCCCAGTCACTGGCAGTTTTTAAGAACAGGTTGGACAAACATACTTGGTCCTGCCTCAGCACAGGGGGATGGACTGGATGACTGCTTGAGGTCTCTTCCAGCCCTATATTTCCATGATTCTATGTTGGTATTGGATAAGTCTGCACAAGCCTGAGTCTTCTTGACCCCAGGCCCACTTGTTGAAATGCCTCCCCTCTCAGTCACATTTATGCAGACCCTCCCCGCTCCCATAACATCCCTGTGGCAATTACAGCAATTGCTTATGCTGAAAAGTAATATTACCAAGGCATTTAATGTGTTGTTAACTTCCTTAATGCAATTTAGCAGCTAGAAACCAGGAGGAGGAGCCATTCAGCAATGGCCAACCAGCTCTGTGCAGAAAACCAGAAGGGCTGTACAGACTACAGCATGGGAACTTGTTTCCTAAGCAAATTCATTTGCTGAATGTTATGTCTTTGATGCTGTCAGTTGTATGACTCACATCCTAGTTCTTGAACCGTAAGGATACAATATTCATATTTGATTAGAAATTTCATTGAGAGTGCAATCTCCCTACTTAATAAAATTGGCCTGTGTTCTTGACATTGACCTCTTGATGGCCAAATTAGACTTGTTTCTTTGCCAGCTGCCAAGAAATAACATAGCTGCCATATTTTCCCCAGTTCCACAATCAAGGGATATTGTGTGCACTAAACTGCGTCTGCAAAGTAGTGGATACAAATATTCTGTGCCAGTATAAGATACTTAACTCCTAAATGCAAAAGTAAATTTTCATACAAGTGCACTTAATTGCTTTAAAATCTCCAGTGACATTTGAGCATGATTCATTAAAAAAAAAAAAAACAGTTTAATTTCTGCAAAATGAAAATGCTTATACAGATTTTATCTAGCACTTTGTGACCAGTTTACAATCAAAGACAGGGAAGTGGAAGTACCCTTTAGTGCAGAGGTTCTCAAACTGTGATCCACGAACTCCATTCAGGTGGTCCGCGGATAGTTCCTTCTAAGATGCGGGCCTGGGCAGCCGCACACAAGAGAATGAAGGACCATCCACCTAATTAGTGAAATTGCACAGGTGTGGCTACACTAATTAGGTGCCTGGACCCTGGAGAAGACGCACATATAAGGTGAGGTGGTGGTCTTGGGGGGAATAGGGGGTAGGTGGGAGGGGGCAATGAGGTGAGAAGAGGGAGTGGGGGAAATTTGGGATGTGCAAGGCTGCGGCGGCCAGAGAAAGAGGCAACATTCCCCAGCTCCAGGGCTGTAGCTTCCGGGGAGAGATGGCCCTCCTTCCCAGCCTCAGCTCTTTGGCTGCTGTGGTGGGGGAGAGACCCCCCTCTCCTTCCCAGCCCTAGCTCGGGGGCTGCCACGGCAGGGGAGAGAGGGCACATCCATCGCATTAGAAAGGTAAGCACTTATATTAAAATATGAGTTGTGTGCTTTTATTTGTAGAACAAAAAAAACTGTTAATCATTAAGTTGTTGAGTTTTTTTATATAGCGTTTTTATCCAAAGCGCTTTACAATAGTTAGCTAATGGTACAAACAACATTTAGAAAGATCATTAAGTGGTCCACCGAGACCCTCAGCAATTTTCAAGTGGTCCGTGAAAAAAAAAGTTTGAGACCCACTGCTCTAGTGGATAAAATTCATTTGAGCCCTGTTCCTTTGGAGAGAACTAATTTTTCATCACAATGCAGTAGTGCCTAGTGCTAACTCAAGTCTTCTTACAATTGATTCACTTTCTATTATAAAATGTCAAATGCTGGGTTATATGTTTTTAATTGTGCTTATTTTTTTTTAGATGCTGCCTACCATAGTAGATAGCCAGATGTGTCAATATTTATTGATTCCCCATTCAGTGTATTCATACTACTATAATTAATATTTGATATTTAGAGAACTGGAAACAAATAGGCTGTGTATGTTATTTATACAAAAGTCATCCTTCCTACACCTTTCGGAAGTATGTTATTAAAATTAAAACATGTTTTCAGAACAATTTGTTTGTTTTAAACCTTTCACAAACTCATCTCATTTTCAAGAACAAACAATTGGATTTTTGTTCAGCAAAATTGATCCAACCACAGTTGTTACACAGCTATACCTCAAGGAATATTGCAAACAAGTTTGGTGTTTTCTCTTGACTCAACAGAAAGATGAAATATTATGATGAAAAAATATTTCACCTTTTATGTCCAAGCTTCTAATAAAATTTTCAAAGTCTCGTCCCAGGGCTTTATGACTGTGACTGTGAGTTTAAGGAACATTACTATAAAACTCACATTATAAAGACAAGGGATGAAGGTCCAATGAGGCCATGTCCATCCTGAGTTATCTTTCTGGATAATCGTTCATTTGCCTGAAAAATCATGGTGATGGTGGGGCTCATGGTCAGGATGAAGGCAAATCTCAGCTGTTTGAAAAACAAACATCTACTCGAGTCAAATGCAGCTTCTTGTTAGCTTTGTGCTCATTAGTAATAATTCAGTAGTCCAGGAGAGCCCCCCTAACAGAATTCTGATAGAATAGTAGCTGGCTATCTTACATCACTGACATTTTACACACACATATATTATTCTAAGGCCCTGAAAATATCCCGTACATGCTTAACTTTAGGCATGAGAGTAATTCCACTGAAGTCATGCTCTTAAAGTTAAGCACATGCATTAGTGTTTGTAGGACAGCAGCCAAAACATGTCAATCATTCATTTCAAGACATGGGCAAAAAAGTCATAATTTTTTTTAAATAAACAAAATTAGCGCTGTCTTCTGCTTGTGGATTGTCTAATGATCATGGTTTTCTCAACGTTTATTCATCACTCAATTATTTGCCAGATACTTCTAAGAATAATTGTTGGCCTATAGATGAAATACTCATAACTAACCACTTGTGAATGATCTGTTTCAATTCTCAAGCTGTGTTGATTGCACACAGGCCACAAGGTACATCTTTCTCTAACTGGCTTATGACTAAGGCTACAATTATGTCACGGAGGTCACGGAATCCATTGACCTCCATGACATTTTTGCCCTGCTGCTCCCAGCCCCTGCCCTGGTGGGGGGACCCCGTAGCTGCCCAGCTGTGGCAGGCAGCAGAGGGCTGGCAGATCCCGCAGCTGTCTAGCCACAGCGGGCAGTGGGGGGGACCCTGTGCAACTGTCCAGCCATGGTGGGGGGACCCTGCAACTGTCCAGCTGCAGCAGTGGGCCCCACAGCTGCCCAGCTACAGTGAGTCGTGGGGGACCGCCGCAGCTACCAGCTGCCTGGGGGAGAGGGGATGCACTGCAGCAGTGGGGGACCCAGGAGCCCCAGCAGCAGTGGGTGCTGAACCCTCCTACCCGTTTTGTCAGGGATATTTTTAGTGAAAGTCAGGGACAGGCCAGGGGCTTCCATGAATTTTTGTTTATTGCCCTTGACCTGTCCACGACTTTTACTAAAAATATCTGTGACAAAATCTTAGCCTTGCTTATGACTATAGTATGATTACTTGCAACTGTGGAATTTGAAATTCACTTTACACAAACATTCTACAATAAAAATTGGATGGTTACACAAACATGCCTGTTAGTAAAATCAGAATATAAATACACAAAGGGTCATGACATTAGCTGAAGCAAATAATTTCAAAATAACGGAGTGAATATTTGTAAAAATGATACTGTTTTTGCCTACCTACTTCTAGCAGCACATAAACAAATTCTCTTCTGTTTAGGATTGTATCCTAAGTCCATCAGTGTGGTATCAGAGCCCCTAACAAAATGAGCTAAGCAATTATTTTGAAAAGAAGAAGGCCTACGTAGTTCATTATCTAATTGTGCTCTAATAAACAGCCACTTCGGAGTACATAATTTAATTTTACATGTTTTTTGTGAAAGAAAAATAAATACTTTAAAAGTGAAGAAAATAAACAGTTTAGACCAAAAGTAGAACACAAAATTCAAGGGACAGAAATTTGACACAAATGTATCTCCATGCTCCCTGGTGAGGCAGAATGACTAACTTTCATACCAATCCACTTAGAATCAGTAAGGAAGTCCAAAAATTGTATCAGAAGCAGGAGAAAATGACCTCAAGTGTGCAGCAGCTGGTGATTTAGAGGCAACATAAATCATACTTTGAGATAGCCAAAAACTGGAGATGAACCCAAACTGCAAAATTCAGTTCTAGATTTTGAAAAACCTCAGGGTCCAAGGATGATGTACAGCGTTACTTTGGTCCCTTCTCTATCAGAAACCAAACAGTCAGATATTTGGTTATAAACTCAGGTCAGGAGGCTTTCCTGTAACAACACTGGAAAACCCATGGCAAATACAGAGAACAGCTGCTTCTCCATTGTTTCCTGCCAATCCAATCGAACCCAGACGCAGCACAGAAGTTATCTTTAATGCAAGGATGAAGCCAGTGAGAGAGCAACACAGAAAACTAAGTCCAATACACCAGGGAGAGAATACCATTAATTTATTTTGCTGTTATCTTAATTTCTCTTCTTCCTCTGATGTCGTTTCCTAATCTCCACATATAAATCCTCAGCACCTTCCTATGAGGCAAAACATTCCTAAATTGAGCACAGCCTTTCCCTTTGCACATTAGGAGAAGCTCCAGAAGTGAGTTAAAGGGGGAAATTTATTTGTTCTTCAGTGTCTATCTGCCCTTTGGAATGCTACACACTTAGTGGTATATATTTCATTCTTCATGTATGACAGAAAGAAAACTGTGTTACAAATGATTATCCTGCTTCAGTTCATCCCTTAAGGGAAGGACAAATTCAGTGGTAAATTGGTGCAATTTATACTTTCTTCCAAACCTGTATGTTAGACTCTTTCTAGACTTACCCCCACTTAATACAGTGTAATGTAAAGTTCACTTTATACATGACTTCTGAATTTTATGCCATGAGCCCAATTCTCTTTTCAGTGAGCCCACCATATATCCTTTGATTTAACTGGAATTACCACAATTTGCATCATGTAACAGAGCAGAATCAAGTGCAACAAATCTGACTGCACAGGAGTCCAAGTTGGTATAACTGACATATCAAAAAGCCAAATTCAGAGATGAGTCTGGTTAGATCTACTCTAGACTTTTGTACTGAGTTAATCAATTAACTCCAGGTACTTAACTAAATGCTAGTGTGGAACCCCTCGTAGATGTTTGATCCAGGCTACAAACACTTGTTCTTTACCTTGATCTTTTACTCTAGGGTAAAAAAAAACCTAGTGACGGCAAGCCTTACAAGAGTCTAGAAGGAGTCTAAATTAGTGCAACATACTTCTTTTTCCAGCACCCTCAGCATGCCCATTACACCTTCCTTGACCCTCTCATTAGCCTTCATAAGACTTACACCAACTCACCAACATGTAATAGGCCCCTCTTACACTTCACTTTCTGAATTTGTCCCACTAAGCCTAAGGAAGTCTAAAACTCCCTACAACGATGCCCACTTCTTTCACCTTGCCAACAAGAAAGGAGTTCACAATTAAGAACAACTCCAAAACAAAATCATTTAAGTCAGCCCTCCATCTGGTTGTGGATGTGTCTGTTTTGCCGATCACAAGCTCTCTGGGACAAGGTCTCGTTCTTTGGTACGTTGAACAGCACCAAGCATACTGTTCATGTTAAAAAACTATAAAACTGTGATATGTCTATGGGCTTGTCTACACTTACATTTTATAGCGCTCTAACTTGCTGGCTCAGGGGGGTGATGAAAAATCACCCCCCTGAGCACAGCAAGTTTGAGCGCTTTAAAGCGCTAATGTAGACAGGCTCCAAGCACTGGGAGCCGTGCTCCCAGAGCTCGGAGCTAATCCCCTCATAGAGATGGATTACCAGGTGCACTGAGAGAGCTCTCTCCCAGTGCTCACTCATGACCACACTTGCACTTCAAAGCGCTGCGGGAGGGTTCCCACAGCAGCACTTTGAAGTTTCCAGTGTAGACATACCCTAAGCTCGTGTAACTCATATGTTGAGTGGCCAGAACAGAAAAGTCTGGCAAAAATCAATTAACTTGAGACCCTAATGACAGTCTACACAAGGAACTTACATCAGTATAGCTACATCTTTCAAGGGTGTGAAAAATCCATAGCTACACCGACCTAACTCCGAGTGTAGACACCACTAGGTCGACAGAAGAATTCTAGCTACTACCTCTCAGGGAGGTGGATTACTTACGCTGACAGGAGAACTCCTCCAGTTGTCATAGGCAGTGTCTACACTGAAGCGCTACCTTGGCGCAGCTGCAGCTTTTTAAGTGTAGGTATATCCTAAAATTGTGTAAATAGACTCCCTGCTTTAACTGACATTCTTCTAAGTCCACAAGAGCCAGGAAAGTTAGTATTCAGTTGGAAATGCTGTCCTTAAGTCACCTGGCATTGCTTCTCAGTGATTTAAGAACAGATGGCAAGTGTCAACTCTGAATTTTTTCTTTGTGCTTGTGGGTTTGCATCAGACCCTGTAATATGCAAGTAATTTTTTATGACTAGTTTTAAACATTTTTCAATGCAAGAGTGAGCTTTGATCTGGTTTCAGGACATTTTCATCTTTTGTACGGTAGCACTTATACAAAATGTAAATTGATGTTATGTAAGGTCGGATATGGTAATGGTGATTACTGTAGACAGTTATGAAATGTCAACAAAGGCAAGTGAAAGTGTGGATTAGAAAGTAGCGCTGGATGAGACACCTCAGGATCTAACACTAGAGAATAGCAAATTTGTGTTTGGCTTGTACAAGCATCCAAAACTGCAGGCGCTTACCCAAGGCCTGTGAAAATGGAGAAGAGGAAAAGAAAGGCGGCCTAACGTAAAGCCCTCACTGATTTTAGAAGCCTCAATTTTTGGATGACCAATTTGATATACCTTAAAAGGACCTGATTTGCAGAAAGTGGGTGCTCAGAGCTTTCTGAAAAATCAAGTCCTTTGAGGCATCTCAAGTTAGGCACCCAACAACGGAAGCAGCCAGACTCACTAGTCATTTTGGAACCGTAGGCCAACATATCCAAACACCTTCAGGCAGAGTCTGTGGTGATTAGCACCCTCGCAGTAAGAGCTAGAGAGATTTCAGAACCTTTAACAAAAACGTTTGCACTTGGATCTCGGGGTGTCATAGGTTTCACCCCCACTCTGAATTTTAGGGTACAGATGTGGGGACCTGCATGTGAACCCCTAAGCTCAATTAACAGCTTAGATCTGGTCTGGCTGCCATCACCCAAATAGTTTGTCATTTGGAAAACTCTGTCTCCCCCCCCAAAACCTTTCCCTCCCTGGGTAGCCTTGAGAGACTCCTCTACCAGTTCCCTGGTAAACACCAATCCAAACCCCTTGGATCTTAAAACAAGGAAGAATTACTCATTCCCTAATGCCCAAGACAGGTTACAAAGAAATAAACATAAACCTATTTATTTCCTTCACTAATACCTACTACTTGATAAGAGGCTGAATTCTGGAGCTTTCCCACTCCGGTCAAAACTTAAACTACTCTAAACAAAGGAAACTTCCCTCCTTCCTTTTGAACCATCTTATCCCCTCATTGGTTCCTCTGGTCAGGTGTCAGCTAGGCTAGGGGAACTTCTTAGCCCTTTACAGGTAAAAGAGGCATTAACCTTTAACTATCTGTTTATGACACAGGGCGATAGGTTTGTCAACTTTCTAATTGCAGAAAACCGAACACCCTTGTCCCACTCCCTGCCCCCACTTCCCTGAGGCCCCCCATATGCTCTACGGATCTGCCCCCCTCCCTTCAAACCCCTCCCTCCATCACTTACTCTGCCCCACCCTCGTACACTCGCTCATTTTCACTGGGCTGGGGCAGGGGTGCAGTAGAGGGTGAGTGCTCCAGCTGGAGGTGCGGGATCTGGGGTGGGACCTGGGGGCTCCGGGTTTGGGCTGAGGGGTTTGGAGTGTGGGATGGGGCTCTGGGCTGGGGAAGGAGATTGGGGTGCAGGCTCCAGGATGTAATTTGGGTGCACTAGGGGGCTCAGGGCTGAGGAAGGGGGTTGGTGTGTGGGAGGGGGTGAGGGCCAATGGGAGCTGCAGAGCTGTTGCTCAGGGTGGGGGTAGCACGTGGAGCGCCCATGGGTGCCCCTCCGCCTAGGAGCCGGACATGCTGGCTGCGTCCCAAGAGCTGAATGAAGCCGGGCAGGGAGCCTGCCAGCCCCACTGCGCCACCAACTGGACTTTTAATGGCAGTGCTGACGAGAGTTGCCAGTGTCCCTTTTTGACAAGGTGTTCCGGTCAAAAATCAGACACCTGGCAACCCTACAGGGTGGCCAAATATTCAGGGAAGACTCCCCCATATCTCCAAACACCTTTAATAGTTAGATTTTAAGGTCAGAAGGCACATGAGTGGTGCTGGGGGGGTGGGATGCAGAGGCTATAGTAACACCAAAATTTTCCTTTGGCTTCTCCTCCCCATAGCCACCCCTCCCAGTGCTGGGTGTCCGGCAAGGCACCGCCACTCTCCGGCCACCCAGCTCCCGTCACCATGGCAGTCTCCCCTTCTTTGGGAAGCCGATCCAGGCCTGGCAGGATGCTGTGGGAGCTTGCCCGATGCTAGAGATGGCCATGCCCAAGTGAGACTTCGCTGAGCTGGATTGGGGGGACATGGAGTCTGTCTGTGCTGGTACCTCAGCTCAAAAGTGGGAGCTGCGGCTGCTGCTGCACTGAACAAGCGTTCAGGCTCCTGAATGCTTGGCTTAAAGGGACAGCGCAATGACACACTCAGGAACACACGCAGTCTCTCTCTCTCTCTCTCTCTCACACACACACACACTCCCCCTCTCTCTCACACACACTTTTATTATTGTTGTTTTTATCTTGCTACTTCCTGTCAAAATACACAATGCACATATATTCTCTATACTTTTATTCTTTCAAAGTTCGATAAGGTATTGGTTTTTTGACTGGTCTGTGCATTTCATACTTCTATTTCTCTCTTATGCTTAAATTTAATTCTTTGAGTAGTGAGTTCTAAAATGCCTAAGCTGTCCTGGCTGAAGTAATTATCATTACTTTTATTACCATATTGTGCTTTGTCATTCATTATTTAAAGTGGTACAATCAAATAATAGTATCCTTCTAGAATGTAAATTCAGCTTGTATTCATTTTAGCAGTGCCAGTTTTAAAAAAAAACTCATTAGCTAAACATATAACTTTAGATACTTGTGTAGATGAAGGTTGTTTATTTTCAAATTGTATTTTAATTATACCTGTAAAATAACTTAAAATTCATACGAAAATAAATGTGCTTCCAAGTCTGATACGAATAGTAATGATGGAGTCAAATGTTAGTGAGTCACATACATGATTACTCCTGTTCTTCTTTTTGCGGATACAGACTAACACGGCTGCTACTCTGAAACATACATGATTGCGATCAGTAAACATAAATGCCAAAATAAGAAAAATAAATCATCACTCTTAATAAAAGAGAAAAAACTTAATTATGTACGTTAAAATTAAGTAAATACAGTTTTAGTGGGGTGAAAAACAATTGACTAAAATAAAGTAGATAATGGAAGTACCACAGAGTATGTCTATTAGGGTAAGTAAGCAGATTTTATTTATCTCTTCTAAAGATAGTGTGAAGAATCAAACTTGTGTTTCTGATATCTACGTTAAAGTTCCAAAACTGATACCTCAAGGGTTGGGACTGGGAATATCTTGCAGTATTATCTCCTGATTGTTCTAAACTTAAAATATGGCTTTAATTGGTGTTTGTGTATTTTTCTCTTTCTTTATACAGGCAGTCCTCGACTTTACGATGAACGGCACTTACAATATTTCTGAATTGACCCCCTAATTCGACTTACGACAATTGGTTTCGACCTTACAACGCTTGGTCTCACAACAGAGTGTATTGCGGGTCCGAGTTACGGTATTTCGACTTGCGGTGCAATTTTCAGGAACCAATTGTGTCATAAGTCCGAGGACTGCCTGTATAGGAATTAAATATAGTGCTCCTGTCAGCTAATTTCTAAGTTGTCTGCAAAAAATTCTAGAGTTTTCAGGTGCCCAAGTAGCCCCTGGAATCAGGGTTAAAGTTGCCCCCCTTACCAAAATCTGAAATGGCGCCCCTGCTTCCTCCCTGACTGCTTCTAATCCCCAGCATGCGGCTCCCTGCCATGTGCCTGCTGCAGCTGCACATGGTTCTGGCCCAGGCTTAGGTTTGCAAACTGTCTGGGGCTCAGGAGCAGCACAAACCCAGCATCCATCCCCCTTTCCACCCACTGCCTCCTCCAGCTGCTGCTAAGGATGGAGGACAGAGCGGAAGGTGTCCAGGTAACACCTGCTACAGCACTTGTGTTCAGTTAACCTTCTCCAGCACTGAGGCCCCCTGCTCCCAAATGACTGCATTGTGAGTTGTTGTATTATGGCCCTGAGTCTGCAAACCTTCCAAATATCCTACTTTGCCGTGTGTAAATGGTTAAGTTTAAAATGTGCATTCTCCGATTTAAAGTAATTAGCTATTCGTATTATTTAACCAGTAATTTTCTTCCAGAAGTTTGTATTTGTTTATTAGTATTATTGGTTTATTTATTTATTGGCTTAGTTTTTTTCCCCTATTGATTTTATGTGAAAAAATGTTGCACCAGTGACCTGCCATAGATGACGTTTAAAATCCATCTGTCTGTATGTGTTTTTATTCTCCTTTTGAGGATAACATAGATAAAACACACGTTTAAGTGTGTACTGTTAAAAATAAATAATTATTTGTGTCCACAAGATGTATAGCACAGCCCCTCCTTACCCCATTTTCTATCTAACCTACCTCAACACCCCCACCAGAAATAGGCTGGATCCACCCCTGAACAGACATTAGTTACAGATGATCTAATGGTCTGTTATTTTATATTTCTTCAAATGTTTTGGCTCTGTTTCCACGTTCATCATTTGGAGCATTGTTTCTATAAGTAATTTTGATAAAATGACTCAGAATATCTTTTTATTAGCCTATTTTATATTTTACAATTCTTCCATGTACGTTAACCAACACGCATTATAAAAAAATCCTAATGAATTACTTAACTATTATTTTTTATCTTGGCTCCTGGACCTTGGTCTTGGTCAGATCATGAATCTGCAGGAATTAGTAAAGTCGCATGCTCAACTCAAATCATAAATGCCATGAAAGTGATGGAAATCCTTCAAGTTTAGATTGCGCACTGTAACGCAGGAGATAGAGCAGAATAAATGTAAATCATAATCCCTGCCTATTTACAAATGTTTTCTGGGTTAGCCAGCCTTAATCATTAGGAAATAATTTCCTATCAAAAAGCTCAAGTGAACTTCCAATGCTAGAAAGAGAAAGCAGTAAACTACATTAAATTAAATAAAAGGGTCCATGTTTAGACTTACATAGCAGGAAAATGCAGAGTTAAGTCTGCCAAAGTCTCTCTAATTCATCTCCTGGGATCATCATGTCTACATACTACATAGATCACAGCGTAGCGTGCAATGTGGGATGTGTTAGTGATGCATATAGTGAACTTGCAGGTATTGTGTGTGTGACGGGTTCGGTCATAGAGATCACTTTGGGACCGTCACCTGATGTGCTGAAATTACTTCTGAGCCCATTTTTCCTGCTAGCCTGGGACTCCAGAACCCTGCCTTGTTGAGCCAGACACGCTAGCCTGCTGCAACACAGACCCAGGGTCTGGTCCATGTCCCCAAAGCTGAAGACTTAACTGGAAACAGCTCAGCAGGTTGCCTGTCTCCAGCACTCAGACACCCAGTTCCCAATGGGATCCAAACCCCAAATAAATCTGTTTTACTCTGTATAAAGCTTATACATGGTAAATTCATAAATTGTCCACCCTCTATAACATTGATAGATGTGCACAGCTGTTTGCTCCTGCAGGTATTAATCACTTACTCTGGGTTTATTAATAAACAAAAGTGACTTTATTAAGTAAAAAAAGTAGGATTTAAGTGGTTTCAAGTAATAACAGACAGAACAAAGTAAGTGACCAAGCAAAATAAAGCAAAAACACACAAGTCTAAGCCTAATACATTAAGAAACAGATTTGAGATAATATCTCACCCTTAGAGATGTTCCAATAAGCTTCTTTCACAGACTAGACTCCTTCGTAGTGTGGGACCAATCCTTTCCCCTGATACAGTCATTGTTAGTTCCAGCAGACATCTCAAGTGGTAAGCAGGGGTTTTCTCATAACTGGCAGCCCCTTTTGTCCTGCTTCACCCCCTTTTATAAGTTTGGAACAAGGCGGGAATCTTTTGTCTCTCTGGGTCCCCACCCCTCCTTCATTATCAGGTGACATGGTCACATGTCACTATAAGACCCCTAGTCTCCATTCCCCATGGGCTGGCCCACAGGTACACAGGAAGGCTTTCAAGTAACTAAGCCCATTTACAATTGATTGTTTCTGGAGCACCCTTAATGGCCTCCACTTAATATGTTTACATCAGTGATATAAGTTTATATCTTATTCTCCTAACTCCAGATATAGAAATAATACATGCAAACAAAAAGCATGAACACACTCAGGCCTTGGCTACACTTACCCGGTAGTTCGGCGGCGAGCGATCAAACTTCTGGGTTCGACTTATCGCGTCTTGTCTGGACGCGATAAGTCGAACCCGGAAGTGCTCGCCGTCAACTGCGGTACTCCAGCTCGGCGAGAGGAGTACCACGGAGTCGACGGGGGAGCCTGCCTGCCGAGTGTGGACCAAGGTAAGTTCGAACTAAGGTACTTCGAACTTCAGCTACGTTATTCACGTAGCTGAAGTTGCGTACCTTAGTTCGAATTAGGGGGTTAGTGTAGACCTGGCCTTAGTAGATTACAAGCTTTCCAATGACACCAAGAAGGGGTATTTAGCGTAAAGCATATTCCTGTTATGTCATATTCATAAGCATATTTCCATAAAGCATATGGAGTGCAACGTCACAGTGTGTACCAATGACTTCTACTGGGTGGAATCAGAACCACTTAGCAGTATAGGATCTATGACACAGAGTTAACAGAGATGTCTCCCTTAGCTCAGATGGTAGATGCTTGTGTTTTTGGAGCAGGGGGATCCAAGCTCTATTGACAATGTCTCTGTGGCGTCTCAGATAACTATGGTGTGGAAGATAGCAACCACCATGAAGTTCCTAGATGGCCTGAATTTGTTATAATATCATGCCCATATACTATGTTACCTTTAATATTTGGGTAATTTTGTATAACTCATGATAATTTTCCAGCAGGGACACAAAAAGTCTGCACACCCAACCTTTCCAGAATCATGATTATGATGTGGAAGAAAATAAAGGTGTCTGCTAAAACTCACTGAAAAAAGCAAAAAATAGCTCATCTCAGATAAGCAAAAACATTACAAGGATAAATTAGGGATCATCATACATTGTTATGAGATTGTTACAGTCCCTAGACAGCTGAACTAGTTAAAGGTGGAGACCTCAGAATTTATTTTGCTTTTGTCATCTTAAATTAGGTTCTTACCCATGTTTTTCATGTATTGCATAGGGATTTTGCTGTGCAACTCTCAATAAAGCGCAAATGATCATCTTACTCATGTGACTTCAACAGAGCTCCTTAGGCCATGAGTCAGGAAAGCACTTGAGCACATACTTAAGTGCCATTCACTTCTGTGGGCATGTCTACACTTATCGGGGATCGATGCTGCAGCGATCGATGCACCGGGGGTCAATTTAGCAGGTCTAGTGAAGATCTGCTAAATCAACTGCAGATCGCTCTCCCATCGACTCCGATATTCCACTGGAACAAGAAGCATAAGGTAAGTCTCCGTCGACCCAGCGTGGTGTGGACACTGCAGAAAGTCGACCTAAGCTACGTCAACTCCAGCTATGTTATTCACGTAGCTAGAAATGCGTAACTTAGGTCGACTTATGCCTACAGTGTAGACAAGGTCTATGGGTCATAAGCCTGTGCTTAAATGCTTTTTTCCTGAAGCAGGACCTTCATGAGTAACGTAAGTACTTTTTGGCCCTCTACCTTTAAGGGCAGCTGGTTGGGAAGGGCAAAAATCTCCCTGTGCTGCCTTAAGAACAGAGTCTGTTAGGGATGGACTCCGTCAAAAGTGTCTGACACGAACAGCGATCAATAATCTTCCAGAGTGCATTAGTAGGATTTTGAGTTATGTTGTGATGTCTGCAGTACAGCCAAGGTTATAATCTAGTCCTTACTCTTAATTTAATGTAGTTTTTTAGAAACAAACTTCCTATTACAAGCAAGAAAACAAAACAAACAAGATAATTTTATAGTTGACCTGTCTTTTTCATTCCTCCCCCCACCCCCCGAGGAGCCTCATTTCAATCCAAGATGTGGTGTTCTGAATTTAGATATTAAAACAATTGTAATTGTAGCGGTAATCTGTGCCAAAAATATTAGTGAGAGTGTAAGGTTCCAAAGACAGCCAAAATATTTTTACTCTTTTTTTGCCATATTCAATTAAAGTTTTTTGTTCCCTTGAAAGAGCTCTAAGAACATATTTGATTGGCAGGTAATTGTGGAAGAAATTCATAAAGGTGGAGTTCATGGTAGGAATCTTAGCTGACCGATCATTAGATAGATTACCCCAATTCTTTATATTACAGTAGTGATTAGATGCTGCAACTGAAGTCAAGGCCCCATTTATAGCAGGTGCTGCACAAACACATAGTCAGAGTTAAAGGCCAGAAAGGATCACTAAATCATCCAGTCTGACCCACTGTATATATCACAGGACACCACCACCACCCAGTACCCACATACTAAATCCATCAACCAAGTGAGGGACAGTTCTTCCCCTGAAGGACTAATAGACTAAAATGACGAGAGAAAGAATGGAGGAGGGGAATTGTCTTGCCCAAAATCACAGTAAAAGTGAGTGGGCAGAGCCTGGATTAGAACCCCTGGCTCTTGATTTTCAAGGTCACTGTCCTATGCATTAAACCTCATGAATAAACCCTCCCATTAACCAAGAATACATTGTTTTGACTCCTTGGCACAGGCACTTGGGTGCTTTCACTGCTGGGAATAGATGTCACCTGAAATAATCCATCTGTCCCTGTCAGATCACCAGTACCACACTCACACTCCTCCTCCTGCAGCCCCCATCTTACAGCCAGTGGCTAAATTCAAATGCAACAGTGAACAATTTATACAGAAACCCTCCACTGTCAGTTGGAGTTCCAATTCCCTTAGCTCTGGGGACATGAACACCACACATCAGTTTTCGTTGTTGTTATCCCACACAGACGCCCATCTTTTGGAGATTTTAAAGAAGTCCCCATGCTGCTCCTGAGTCACTGTTAGTGTAACTCTTGCCTACGTACTTCACGAGTCACAGGAACACAGCAGGGAAGCAAGAGAGCAGAGTACTTTGGGGATAGTGGAGGTGTGTGAGAACGTGCAAGGGAAATAATGACTCTCCAAGCAGATTCTTGATGTGAAAATGTCTATCTGCACAGAGAAAAACCTCCATGCATTCATTTGGTGAGGGAGGGGAAATTCAGAAATGTGTTAAAATTAAATTTGTTCCAGACTGATCAAAATCACCTGGCACAACTGCTCTCTGGAATGTACAACAGGAACATTGTGATCAGGAAAATAAACAAGTATGATGAAGTGATGCTACTGAACTAGACAGAATAGAAGAGTATACCACAGAAAACAATCTGTCATTGATGGGGATAGACCAAATGACCTAACAATTATTTTCTGTGTCTAATTTTTATTAAACAATCATCATAGGATGAAGAGATATGAAACAGAATTTTTTTGGGATGGAGGGAAGTGAGATTGGGTAATGCCCTTCAGAATGTGACCACCTATTTTATCGTGTCATTTTAATTCATCATGGAGGATACTGTAATGAAGTGACTACTCATGATGGATGCAATCTGAACTGTTCAACTGTGTGTCATGCACCTTACAATGCAAAACAGCTAAATGAGACTCTCCATGAGCGTATTTGTTAGGCTTTTTGGGCAGACGGATTTGAATGATATCCTTCCTGCCACCACACACACCGAGTTTCTAATGTGCCAGGGGGTGCTCCCGCTGGCTCTGTCCCAGGCCCCGCCTCCACCCCACTCCTGCTCCCAAGACCCCACCCCCACCCTGCCTCTTCCTGATCCCCGTTCCTTCCGCACCCTGCCTCTTCCGGACCCATTCTGCCCCCTCCCCTGAGTACACCTGGCCCTTGCTCCTCCTCTCTCCCCTTCAGCACCTCCTGCATGCCACGGAACAGCTGATCCATGGGGGGTGGGAGGCACTGGGAGGGGTGGGGGAGTTGCTGACTGGTGGGCAGGAGGCGCTGGGGGGAGGTGAAGGACCTCATAGGGAGGCTGCCAGTGGGTGCTAAGCACCCACCATTTTTTTCCAGGGGTGCTCCAGCCCTGAAGCATCCGTAGAGTCGGCACCTATGGCTGCCACAATGATGTCCTAGGTAGTCATGGGTTTACGATGATACATTTGGGTTGTACTGGTAAAATGTGGCAGTTTTTCTTGCAGCCTCAAAAGCTACATGATTAACTTTGCAATGCAAATGAGATGGGAGAAATTGTCCTCACTGGCCAGTTTCTCACCGGAAAAATTATTCACATTTTACTCATTCTGGATTTCTTCCCACCTCTGCCAACTTCACTATGCAGACAGGGCAATGGAATATCTTAAAGTCACTTAATCAGTGTTGCCAACTCTTGCAGTTTTATCACAAGAGTTGTAATATTTTTTTAAAGACCCAGCAACCGGAGTCGAGTGATTATGTGAGACTCTTAACTGTCCTTTAAAAAAATATTTCTAGCACTCATAATGAAGAAAAGCTTGCCAATGTGAAACTAATGGCTCAAAAACCACAAGGCCAATTAAAACCCCCCAATGGTTATTTTTTGTTTTAAAATCTCATGATTTTTTGGGGGGGGAGATAGATTAAAGGTTTTTGAAAACTTTGCATTGGCAATACTGTAAAAGATTAACTCTGCAAAACTCGGCTTCATCTCACCAGACTTCATTTCTGAGCATCCAGAACTGTCTACAACATTTCACTGCAGCACATAGGGCTAAATTATACAGACAAGAAAAAAGCACAACCAGTCTTCCCTCCAGGGACTGTCTCAAAGTATCAACAGCAGCAAAATCATCAACTAGTTAGGGAACATCTCACAATTATAGCGTGCAAACTACTTCATGGTAATACAAACACGAAGTTAAAATCAGAACCATCAGAAAAATTCCTACTTCAGCTTTAGCTTTACAATACTCAGACTTCTTTGAGCATCTTACCTATTGGATCTTTTCCAAGATGATCATGTAAACTTTGCGTGTCTGGGAGACATTAATCTGTAAAGTGGATTTTCTGTGACAGCACATAGTAAAATTCAAAAGATATCATTTTTCTTGAATCAAGCTGATCATATTTATTGAAAGTATAAATGGTGAAAACTAATATACTCTGTCTATATATCCCCCCCCACCCACTAATAATTTTTCACTGGTGGAATGACAGGAATAAAAGAGACAAATATTTCTGAATATAAACTTCGTAGGCTTGATTATTTACTGTTTTGCTTTGATTACCAGAATAATGCCCAAGTAATAATGCAGCCCAGATTCTGCAGTTGGCATTGTTCAGACTACCGAGATTAAAGAAGTAGGCAAGCAGAATTTAAATGGACTAAACAAGTTGATGCAGTTTTTGTACAGTAGAATAAAATGAATGCTAAAAAGACGTATTTCCCACTTATAGGCTGCTTTTTCCTCAGTGTGACTGTAATAACCGGTAGGCTATAACTGCTTTATTAGGCTCTAGAGACAGTACTGGTCTTGCATAATTATATAAGAATAGTGAGAGAACTGCTTAGAGAGGTGCCTATTCCTTCAATCACTTCCCCCAAAAGCACAGCCAACCTTATCCATTTTCACTTCTTTCCCTCTCATCATTTTTATATTTAATAAAAGAAAAAGATATACTTCATTGCTACTGCTCCCAGTCTCAGGACTGTGCATTATGAGATGGCACAATGTGCAAAGGCAAGACGTGTGTGTCCCAGGACCAGGTCTTTCTGGGGACGAGGTTTAACTTGGGAGGCCTAATTGCATTCACCTTTGAGAAAAAGATGCCGAGAAGGCTAGTCTCAGAGTAGGTCACAGGAAGCGTTTGACAGGACAGCCCTCACAAAGGCTGTAAAAACATCAAAAGCAGTTCGTACACTTATGAATTTGCATTAGTGATGGTTCCTGCTGTCAGTGTCACTCATGAATATCCCTTATCTACCTGAATAGAGTCTAAACTAGGCATTTGCTTTACAGCCTAAACCCCCCAAAAGGGTAGTTTGGTTTAACTGCGGTTCCATACCCATTAACTTTAATTTGATGTATGCTAATCAGGAAGCTATATATACACATGTAAGATTTTCTTGATGAACTGTGTGTGGCTCTCCTACTTGGCAGCCCTCTCAAACACCTTACATGACTTACTCGGAGACTAAACTTCTCAGCAGCTTATGCCTCCTAATTCTGCAGTCTTAATTGCATATTCCATCAAGACTTTCAAGGTCATCTCTGTACCACAGCATTGGCCCTGGAGTGACTCAAGTCTTGCATTCACACTTTCCCTTGCCTTCTCACAATCCAAAGCCCGAGTCTGAGAGCAATAGCAATACAGTACAGAATTTCTTAAAAAAAAAAAAATTAAAAAAAAAAAAATAGAAAGCTGATGTTAAGAATATCTCTTGATAAAAGGTAAAATCTCGAGTGGCATGCGTAATTACAGTATGTAACTTATTATTTTGTTTTGGGTTTACTGTGGACTTTTCTCTAGAAGCCTGCTGCCTGCAAAGCCAGCTGCCATTTTGCCAAGTAGAGTTGCTGAAGCATGTTATTAAGGAGACAAAAACTTGGTTTTCTCCTAGAAATTTTTTTTGTATTCCTTCTCGCTTTGTTGTTTTCCTTATTCTAGAATGAAGGTCACTGCTTGTCTGCATGGAAAAGAGTAACTCTGATTCTTGGATTTGCAAGGAACACACAGATTTGAGAGGGGAAACTGAGGGCCTGTACGAAGATGACATTTTACAACATTACTTGCTAGTGGCTGCATAAGGATTAGTAGCAGAAAAGGCTTCTAGCCTTTAAAATAAAACTGGCTTCCTGTCATAATGTATAGGAGCTGCTGGAGAGAGAGAGAAGCTGTGTAACTGTTGAAGAATATTTTGTGCAAATGCTACTGTATACTGATTCTAGGAAGATTCTGCCTCCATTCATTTGGAATGAGATTTGGAACTATTTCTGGAAATTCAACAGACCCAAGGAGAATTCCTTCCTTTTTCCTCAACATTTATTTATAAGTATTGAGGACATTTTTAAATAAAATGTTTCTGCTTAACTGGTTTTCATGAACAAATAGATGCAGACACAGCAACCAACACAAAAATAAAAAACAAAACACAGACAAGTAGTAGTAAAGTAGTGAGTGCCTATATTTTAAAGAAATAAAGATTAGCTGCTTGACAGCACAAAACTTACTTTTAAAGGGACACCACCCCATCATATTTTATTGTGGTGCAATGTTATACATTTGGTTTATAGCGTATAATACTTTGTACAGCTAGTACTGTACTGTAATGCTTGAAAACATTTTCTGCGATCAAAGAGATTCTGAATAGTTCTGCATTGGAAACGTATCACAGGACATTTAGGCACCACCTAATGGACAGTCATAGTGAGTCAGAAAAATAACCCAAGAAACCACAGAACAGCCAGAAACCTTGGCTGAACTAAAATAGAGAGAGTACTTTGTTCTCTGGTGTGCACTAAAGTTGTTTTTATTGAATGGGCTGCCAACTTGATGCACAGTTGTCTGAAGGAGCTCCAGCCGTTAGTGCAGCTCCATGTGCACTAGGTAAACAGCACACGTAATGCCAACACCTCACCTGCATTAGGAGGGCTCAACCAGCAGTCCAGGGTTAGGTGCATTATAGCAAATTCATCTTGGGGACACATTGGTCAGATTCAAAGCCTGCTGAAATCAGTAGAAAGACTTCTACTGACTCCAGTGAGGTGTGGATCAGACTTATTGTGATTCGAACACTGGACTGGATTTGGTAAGTGAGGGGATGCAGCATCAGAACAGTACAATACAATTTGTGTAGGCAAGGCTAAACAATGTACATTTACCTCGTTATAGCTTTCACTTTAAAAAGGAGCATGCAGTTTGTACCAAAATACCCGGTGAAAGGTGCATTAAGAACACTTAGCAATATTAAAACACAAACACCTAAGTTGGATAAAAGGATATTTAAGTAGAATAGACAGCACTAACTTTAGCTAACTCCACTCACCTCAGTACAGAGGACTCCATTTGAAAACTGAAATATATTGTAACTCATCACCCAAGTTAAGTGCACCAGTCCCCATCAGACTGCTACTTGACTGCCTCTAGAAACAGAGGACAGAATCTGTGCATCATCCAAGTGTTCTAATAAATCAAGATTAGATCTGCATCTGGTCTTCATTTTGCAGGGTTTGCGGGCCTAGCGTGGTCATTCCTGACGGTCATCTGCACTAATTGTTGCCTATCAATAGCTAGTGTCCTGTCACTCATACCAATGATTAACTTCTTATCTCAAAGCCACGTTGATAACTAAAGCAACATAGGTTATGATGATTTGAGAGAAATGCCAGGGAAAGAAACATTGACCTCAGAAAGTTATTTGTCCCTGATGGATCTTTGTATTCAGTAATCATTAGCTGAGTGTTCGGGGTGATTCGTTGTCGTCTCCCACACCTTATCTATTCTCTTCAACCTTTTGGAAAACCTTTTATTACGTATATAAAATGTGGTTCCATTTCAACCTTCACTGCTTTCCCTCAACACAGAGGAAGGCTTCTCATTTTAAAATGCAGCACTTCAGTCCAGTAGTTGTGTCTGATAAGAACTGATAAGAGCTTTTTGTTTATTGCTTGTCCAGAGTGGCTCTAATCCAGTTGCTACTTCTGCAACCCTAGGAAAGACCCTGAATGTGTATTTGTAAGAATTTTGTCCTGCCACTATCTGCATGGAGAACAAATTCTTGCTGATAGATAGAATCCATGTGGGAAGATAACACAAAAGAGGTGCAAACACAGCCTAAGTAAATTCGGTTTTCAGTTGGTCTGAATATTCATGCAGTTTTTTGGAGGTTTTTGATCAGCTCTAGTGATTAATATTTGAAATGAATCTTCGTCACATTAACGCAGTAAATTTAAATTCTGCTCCTATATAAGTGTACACATGTTTATACGAGGGGAGAATTTGCCTAATTTCTGCTGTCCGGTAAATCAGTGTAAATGGACTAACTCCACTGACGTTGATGAAATAACTCTGGAGAGTCTGAGAGCAAAATTTGCCCTTAGTTTTTGATTGTAAAGCACCACATAGCATTTGGATCAGTAATAGAGACTAGCATAATCTGAAAGCCTGAGCACAGGACCAGAAATTCCTGAATTCCAATCTTGGTTCTGACTCCCAATGGGCAAATCATTTAGGTCCCAACTTTTAAAAATAGCCACTGATTAAAAAGTGCTGAACATTCATATCACCAGTTAAAGTAAATTGAGAACTGTGAAGATTAATTATTTAGTAATTAATCTGCAAAGGGCTTTGAACGTGAAAAGTATTCTATAAATGCAGAGGTTATTTGATGTAGCGATTCACTAACAGATTTGGATAAAATGTAAACCAGCTTGAATATTCAGCTAAATGTTGCACTGAGCTTGATTTTCAAAAATGTAAAGTTTATTTAATTTTAAAAGAAAAAGTTATTTTGGTATCTCTACAATTCCAGCCCAGACAATGGGTGATGTGATGCTGGCTGACCAGATCATGCTAGAATGTATTTGTCAGTCCAGAGCCACAAGCCAGTTTACTTGCTATTAGGTTAGATCAAAGTAGCCGTCAAATGTACAAGAGTATTGGGTGTTTAAACTTCATGAAAACTAAAGGATGGTTACTTGTATTGTTCTCACTTATCTGTATAATGCAATAGCAAACATTTACATTGTGTATTCTCCTGTAATCAAATTACCCATCAAAGAAATCTTATGAAATGCTAATGAAGGACTTAAGGACTTTAACAGAAAATGCTAATTTCAAAGCAAGTGACCATTATGTATATGGTCGGAGGTCAAAAGTCTAAGTGCCTTCCTCACCCATCATCAAAGTAAAAACCCACATGGATAAAGAGATTCTCAGCTTGTCTTCTGTGAGAAGATATAAATATGAATTCAAAGAAAGGTCCCTCATCTCTGGACTGTTTGGATTCTAATAGGGCATAAAAACTGACAGAGTAGATGGAGATACCCAGAGTTATTTTGGATAGCCCTCAAAGACTTTTGTGAAACTGACAGTTTATTATATCACTGCCAACACTTGGAGTTACAAACGGTGATTTATCTGTTAATATATTTTATCTTCCTTAATCTCTCAATAACTAATTTATCTTTCTTAGCTCATAAACCTATAGTTAACTACAGAATTGGCTTCCAGCATTGTCTTTGGTGTAAGATCTGAAGTACCAGTTGATCTGGGGTAAGTGGCTAGTCCTTTGGGACTGGGAGCAGCCTGATGTGGTGTGTTTTTTGGTTTTATGTGACCATTATCACTAAATCCAGTTTGTCTGGATGGCAAGGGTACACGGTAAGAATGGTATAGTGATCCAGGAGTTCAAATTTATTACTGGCTTGGCGAAATCTAATTATAGAGCTGGGGTTGGCAATCTTTCAGAAGCGGTGTGCTGAGTCTTCATTTATTCACTCCAATTTAAGGTTTCACGTGTCAATAATACATTTTAATGTTTTTAGAAGGTCTCTTTCTATAAGACTATAATATAAAATTAAACTATTGTTGTATGTAAAATAAATAAGGTTTTTAAAATGTTTAAGAAGCTTCATTTACGATTAAATTAAAACGCAGAGCCCTCCGGACCAGTGACCAGGACCCGGGAAGTGTGAGTGCCACTGAAAATCAGCTTGCGTGCCACGTTCGGCCCGCCTGGCATAGGTTGCCTACCCCTGTTTTAGAGCATACCACCAGTTTGGAGTGTCAGCCCTTGTTTTCTGACAGTCTACCCTGAGGTAGGCACTCACAGTTGTGAGCCAATCCCGATAGCGTGACAGGTGGAAATACAGAAAAACTGAAAGAGTCTGTTTTTGCATTATTTTCAATCAAATAAAAATCAAGAAGTACTAGAAATAATGGAGTGTCTGCCTTAATGAGATTGTCTATCTGAATTCAAGACCAAACCAGTGTGGATAAATCTGGAGATGCTGTGAAGTTTGGCTGATTATCCATAATGACATGAAAGAAATATGTAGTGGTTTCATCACCATTAAAAAATAATGAAGCTGTGAAGAGACTATCAGGTGTGGATCTCTCCCCCAGGGGTGGCTCTAACTTTTTTGCCGCCCCACGCAAAAAAGAAGAGTGCCGCCCCCCCCCGCGAGCGCCACGCCGCGACGCAGTACCCCCCGCAGTGCCGCCAAAATCCCCGCCCCCCCAGCACCACATCGCCTGAATCCCCACCCCCCAGAACGCTATGCTGCCCGAAGCCACCCCCCCTCCGAGCACCGCGCCAACCCCCGCCCTTCCTTCGAGCGCCAGCCCCCACCCCCCAGCGCCACAGCGCACCCGCCCCCGCCCCCCCAATGCCGCGCCACGCCAACCCCTGCCCCTCCTCCGAGCGCCAGCCCCCGCGAGCGCCGCGCC
>NC_048298.1:18655416-18690522 GCF_013100865.1 Trachemys scripta elegans | reverse complement strand
CCCCCCCGACCGCCCCCCCCCCAGCCCCGCGCCGCGCCATCCCCCGCCCCCCCTCCGAGCCCCAGCCCCCGCCCCCCCGCGCCGCGCCAGCCCCCGCCCCTCCTCCGCGCGCCAGCCCCCATCCCCCAGCGCTGTGCCAGCCCCTGCCCCTCCTCCGAGCGCCAGCCCCCCCAGCGCCGCGCCGCGCCAACCCCCGCCCCTCCTCCGAGCGCCAGCCCCTGCCCCCCCCAGCACTGTGCCGTACCAGCCTCCGCCCCTCCTCCGAGCGCCATCCCCCGTCCCCCCAGCGCCGCGCCAACCCCCGCCCCCCCCAGCGCTGCGCCAGCCCCCGCCCAATAAATAAATTAATAAAAACCTGAGCGCCGCCCCGGCCCAAGGTGCCGCCCCAAGCACATGCTTGGTCGGCTGGTGCCTGGAGCTGGCCCTGCTCTCCTCCCTCCCATTAACTCTTTGATATGTACAATACTTTGCGTACATTACTGAAAACTCCTCAACATGTTAAAACGAAGGATTGGGTTTTTTGAGGGAGTGGGGATAGGGGCAAAGGCTGATTCTGCAAGTGGATCCATGTTCTGGTGCAAAAATTCAATGGGACATTCGGGGGCACAAAGGTCTGTCCATATAGATAGGGCCCTGCATGAATACAAAATTTGTATCTGCATCCATCCGCAATCTGCAAAAATAGTACGCGGATGCGGATATCTGTGGATATAAAGTGGATATCCACAAATTTGCAGGGCTGTACATACAGAACCAGTTGTAGGATTGGGGCTTTACTTTCCTATTTATGCTTTTTACTTTTTGCATTTCTCTCAGTTGAGAATAGTCTAGCCAGTTTCTAGTTAATTTCACTTTCCATTTCCCCTGCACTATTCAAATTGATGGAATATGTGGGTTGCAAACACTGCAATGAAGTATTACATTTTAAGATATACTGCAGAATATTCATAGAAAGCACATTTTGAATTAATAATTGTCAGTATTCAGACCAGAAACCTGATCCTCAAAGTTACTCTTCTTCAATCTAGGGCATGGCCAACCCCAAACATTGAAAAATCATTAGTCAAGTCCCCCACAAAAATCATGAAATTGTCTTAAAATCATGAGATGTTTAAAAATAGAGTTATTTTATGTGCCCTGTGTTTTTTGAGTCTTAAGGTTCACATTTCAAGTTTCTCCAAAACCATAAAGGTGAGAAACTTTTAAAACAATGAAAGTTGAGACTCTTACATAATCACACATCACCTCAGGAGCTGGGATTTTAAGACAAAAGCCAAATACTGTGAGAGTTGGCAACACTGCATTGACTCTATGTATATAGTATGAATGTGAAATACTCACGATGAACTTCTCACAAATAAATTCTACACACAGGAATTAGTCAGTCACCAAATAATTCAGAAAAATGACTAAATTCAAAATAGTGATCTGTTCATGAACAGAAAATAGGTAAACTTCAAATACTTTCTTGCTACAAATTATTCACAGAGCTGCGAATAGATTCACAATGCAAACTTGCCAGGAGTTTTCAGGTCTGTGCCTGTGTTTTAAAATGCTGTTGAGCTACTGGTAAAGAAATATATCTAATTCCCTCATGACTTGAGAATTATTGCAGACTCTCTCTCACTAGTGGGATCAGTATATCTAAATCTGAGCCATAATCTATCATCCATATAAGTATATATTACATAATAGTTTATTTTAAATATGACACTTATTCCACACAGTGAAGTACGGCCTCCTAGCTCAGCCAGAACAAACGCTGGAGAAGGCAGATGATTACAAAATACCCCCAACTCAGTATTCCAGATTAAATCTCATATTATCCTTGCCTCAATGCAACATTTTATCTCTAGTTACTTTTCAGCCAATGTTGTCTGTATTTTGTGCTGGAAAAATAAGAACGCACGTATGACTGCCCAGAAAAGAGAGATCAAGAAAGAAATAAGGGCAGGGGCACAGAAACAAAAAAGGAGAATGAGGGACCCAGAGTTAAGTGCCCTGGGCACCCACCTTACCCTTCCTCCCTTTACCCGACACAGTAAGAACAAGAATGGGAAGCCTAGAGCCCCCATCTTCCCCCCCTTATATCCTGTTGGTGACACAACTATTATATTATTAAACCAAACATGTTCTCTAAATCTTGGCTCTACCTTCTCCCTGAGAAAAAAAAGGGAATTTACAATAAACCCAAAACGCTAAGTTTCAGAGGCAACAACCCTTCAGAGGCAACAACCCTTCAGACAACAAAACAAGAGGTTTCCATCTTGAGCATCCTCCTCTGATTGCAACTGTATCAGTGTTGTCCAGGGAATGAGATGACCCCTTATACAAATCAGTCCCAATTAAAACCATCACCTCCAACTCCACCCCAAGACCTACTGATAGCCAATACAAATCACAGGGCAATGGTGTCATACGCTCAGGATCTAATAAAACTTCCATATGGCAAACTCATGGCCAGGTCACCTCAATTGTTCCTCAATCTAGTCCTTCCAATTTAGAGAGGCTCTGAAATGCACCAGATACCTTTGGCTTGCAAATATCCTAGCACACAAGAGATTTGAAGATGGCAGCTGGCCCAGGAGACACTACTTCAGCAGCTGGGATTGTGCTCTGGGTTAAGAGAGATAAAAGTATGAAGCCTTTTGGAGGCAAAAAAACCCTAGAATGCGTTGTGCCAGGATACAATACTTATCAATCTCACTCCCTGGACAACACTGATACTGCGAATGGCTGAGCCATTACAAACATTGAATCTATCTACCCTTGTAAGTATTCTCACACTTCTTATCAAACTGTCTGTACTGGGCTAGCTTGATTATCACTTCAAAAGTTTTTTTTTTCTCTTACTTAATTGGCCTCTCAGAGTTGGTAAGACAACTCCCACCTGTTCATGCTCTCTGTATGTGTGTATATATATATCCTCAATATATGTTTCACTCTATATGCATCCGAAGAAGTGGGCTGTAGTCCACGAAAGCTTATGCTCTAATAAATTTGTTAGTCTCTAAGGTGCCACAAGTACTCCTGTTCTTTTTGCGAATACTTATCAGTGCCTTTTAAGCAGTCTGTGTTTGTACAATGGATCACTGCTGCACTCAGGGAAAGAAGGACCAACCAGAGCCACTGAAATAAAGGGTTAGCGCAAAGGAGCCCCAGATTTCTTATGCCAATTTTCTGCATTCTAATATGCTTAAAGACATAAAGTTCCACCCTGTATTAAATAAGGAGGGAAAATCCAAAACTCTCTCTTACCTGTGGGAAGTAGCTCCTCTATTAGGGAACTACTTCCAATATGAAGGATCTTTATTCTCACTAGAGAGCAAGCCAAGGTCTAGTTAGAGCTAAGAGAAGCCATCTTGAATCATGTGAGTGCTCTGAGAGCACTCCTGATTTATAGCCTCACACGGCCCCACACAGTGGTAGAAATGCAGTTCTGCAGTCTCATGTATGTAACTGCCTCAGCTAGGACAATCTTCCAACTACAGCTGTGCCACTGTAGTGCTTCTGGTGAAGATGTTCTAACCCAACAGGAGAGAGCTCTCACATCAGTTCAATTAGTCCAGTGGTTCTCAAACTAGGGCCGCTGCTGGTTCAGGGAAAGCCCTTGGCGGGCTGAGCCGGTTTGTTTACCTGCCGCATCCGCAGGTTCAGCCGATTGCGGCTCCCACTGGCTGCAGTTCGCCGCTTCAGGCCAATGGGGGCTGCAGGAAGCGGCGTGGGCTGAGGGACGTGCTGGCCGCCCTTCATGCAGTCTCCATTGGCCTGGAGCGGCAAACCGCGGCCAGTGGGAGCCGCGATTGGCCAAACCCGCAGATGCGGCAGTTAAACAAAACTGGCCTGGCCCGCCAGAGGCTTTCCCTGAATAAATAGCAGCCCTAGTTTGAGAACCACTGAATTACTCCATCTCCCATGAGAGGTAGTAGCTATGTCAGCAGGAGAAGCTCTTCCACTGACATAGGGCTGTCTACACCAGCACTTAGGTCAGTATAATGTACATTGTTCAGGGGTGTGGATTATTCACACCCTTGAGCGACACAGATTATACCAAAGTAAGTTCTAGTGTAAACAAGGTCTCAGTAATTCTTTTGCCTTCCTCACAGCAATCTCTCCACACTCTTCCGTTCCTGATTAATTGCTCCAGGTTTTGTTTTGCTTTTGTCGGTTTGTCTTGTCTCTCTCAGATTATGGCCTCTTCCAAAAAAGGAACGGTGTCTGTTTATGTTTGTAAAATGTGGTGTAAAGGATTTTGAATAATGATATCCTCATAGTTCAGATGCAATAACTAGAGCAGCCAGCTCTTCTTCAGGCTGCTGAACCATCGTCAACATGCCAGGAACCCTTATTTACTTACCCTGGCTCAGCCCTAGCCAGCCCTCATACAGTTCTAACATGCACCAGAGAACACAAATCAAATGTACATTTTTAATGCAGAGACACTATCTTCCCTTGGTTTATTGGTGTATTGGCTTCATTTGCAATCTCTCTCCTCTGGACTGGCACACAGAAGACATAGATTCATAAAGGGTTTCAGGCATCTAATCTAACTGCCACGTTAGGTGCCCAAGCCCCAAATTTAGACCCTTAAAAATGCACTCAGCTGCCACCTAACCCTGTAGGCACCAACATTTCTGGTAGCGGGAAAATGAAAAGCTGCCTAAGTCCTGACACCACCAAGCGGCTCAGCACCTAGTCCACAAACTATGCATTCCCCATGTCTACCTTGCCTGCGAGGTTCAATCCAGTAGGCGTGTTCTTAGATGGCCTCAGAGCACACTTACAGGATCCCCCCTTACCCCCCACAAAAAAAACAGCAGAGGAGGAGGTGGTGCCACCAATACTACTCCCTTATACCCCACAAGGGGGGTAACCCAGGTTCTAATCACCGCTCTGCCTGGTTCAGAGCAGGGACTTGAATCCAGGTCTCCCCCCTCTGAGGTGATTGCCCTGACTTCTAAACTAGATGGCAATAGCCAGTATCTCTCTTGTTGATGCTGATCCACTTTGAATCAACAAATAATATTAATTGGGTCAGAGACAGATAATGAGGGGTGTGTGACAGTCAGGTTCCAGTTGCTGCTCTGATGAATATATATTTATTTATCTATAAGCACTGGAACAACTTCAACAGGAGAGAGTCTCACCCTAGAATACCCTACAACCCAGTGATTAGGGCACTGGCCTGAGGGGAGCAACCCTGGCATATGAACCTAGGTCTTCCACAGCCTAAGTGGGTCATCTAACCACTGGTGTATTTGGGGTGGGGAAACCTCTTCCTTCTCCTTTTTTGTGGAGATCCCAAGCAGAGGGAGGTGCCTAACTCCCTACAGTTTGGGCCGCACCATCTCATCGTTTCCTATTGGCTGGCTTAGGCATCTCTTTGCTCAGCTTGCTGCCTTCTGTGAATTCCATTCTTAGGTGCCTTACTCTCCCCACGCATTGTACGGAGCCTGGGTGGCAGGAACCTAACTCAGGGCTGTGGATTCCACTGGGTAGCCCGTCACCCAAAGTTAGGCATTGCAACATGAGACTAAGGGCTTGTGTACAAGAACAATTGGACCATGGCAAAGACCGTGTTGTCAGGAACCAAGACCTGCAGCTCAGCCTGGGACTAGCTAGCTCAAACTCCAGGCAGACTAATGAACATGGGTGAGCTACAGCAGAACCAGCTGACTGGCCAATCCACCTGACTGGCTGAGGGGAACCAGCCAGCATGCTCTTAAGCATTGAATCTGCTGCTGGGCTTATGCCTAAAGCTGCACTTGCTCCTGTGACTGCCTCGTTCCCAGTCTGCTCTAGCCCTGCTCCATGGCCTGGTTCTTGACTCTGGCTCTGACTTTTGGTTCCTGAATGTGGCTCTAATCACTAGGCTCCAACTCCTGGTTCCTGACTGCCACAGTTCTGACCACTAGGCATGCCCGTTCGTGGCAGAAGTGAATCTAACCTGCAATAAACTACCATGGTCTAACTGTCTGTGTGCACCCTGCTGATGCATGTTAACAGTTTGTTAATGGGCTTTGAAGTAGTCATGTTTCAAAGATGACTCTAGAGCAGTGTTTCCCAAACTTGGGATGCCGCTTGCGTAGGGAAAGCCCCTGGTGGGCCGGGCCAGTTTGTTTACCTGCTGCGTCCGCAGGTCCAGACAATCATAGCTCCCACTGGCTGCGGTTCGCTACTCCAGGCCAATGGGAACTGCTGGAAGTGGCGCAAGCCGAGGGACGTACTGGCCGCCACTTCCAGCAGCTCCCATTGGCCTGGAGCAGTGAACCGCGGCCAGTGGGAGCCGCGATCGCCCAGACCTGTGGATGGGGCTGTAAACAAACCGGCCCGGCCAGCCAGGGGCTTTCCCTACACAAGCAGCGTCCCAAGTTTGGGAAACACTGCTCTAGAACAAAGTGTTCTACCAAACCGTTAAGGCACGTCATCGGCGTGTACATAGACAGTTAGACCATGGAAGGTTAGTGCAGGGAAGAGTGACTGCCCAGCTTGCTGTTGTCTAATTGGGTGTGTAAACAACCCCCAAGTCCCCTTTGAGGATCTAGCCCGTACTCTATAATGTGAAAGTGCTCATACTTTTTCATACTCAGGCAAAAGCATGCACAGTACATTTTGTAGTGTGTGTATATGCAAGCAAAGCCAGACAGGACTCCCACCTCCAACAAACAGTGTAACGAAACTCAAGCTCCTTTTCCCAAGCTGTCTGGCAGTGGAGAGAGAGGCGACCCTCCAGGATATTGTTATTGTATGTACAGTTAGAGGCATTAAATGCTGAAAGCAAATACTACCCATATAACTAATAGGTTTTACAGTATTCTCTTAACAAATCTCTTCTGTTACCAAATCTCCCTCTAATTACCAAACAATGTATAACCCTAATTACTTCTCTTTTGCTGCTGTTTTTATTTATAATTTAGAAAGAAATAGATAAAACTAGTCAGGCAGCTGGAATGCAGTTTTCCTGTTACCATGGGCAACAAGACTCCATCTATCTAATGGGTTGTTTTGTTACAAAAAGAAAAAAAATCTCTTGTAGATCTGTACAGTATCTGCCCTCCCCCATCACTTATCTTCTGACCATGAAAGAAGAAGACTCTGAGAATGGGGAATCTCAGGGCTGTTACAAGAAAGGATTATTCAATATGTATTCCCTCCAATTCTTGGCATCATCCCTTTTCCCAAAAATGGACGCCTGTATTCTTCTTCTTGTATTTTAGCACCTTTCCCCACCACAGTGAATTGTCACAGACTGTTTAAATGGCTGGTATATTTTCCAATTATACTGTTTCTCCAAGAGAGACTGTAACGGGAGCAGAGGATGGCATAACATTAATCCCTTTGCATTACACGCATTTGAACAAGAACAGAAAAACATATAACACCTTCCAATTGTCTCGATAATGTGAAGGGTAGAATGAGGCTAAAAATAGCGTGAAATGTCTCATGACAGCTTGAGGAGTAGAATGGAAATGGAAAATTATGCATTATACTTCATGCCCCTCTCCAAGGCCAACACACACATTTTTGTGAGGAGGAGATATAGACATGAAGGATCAATTGAAAACTCATTTGCACTTACTTTCTGTTCCTCTGATTGTGCACTAGTGTGGGCTACCAGTAAAATCCACATGTGACGTTACACTCCATATTCTTGATGGAAATATGTTTATGATATGGATATCACATAACTGAGATGTACTTTAGGCAAGATGGCTCATGTAAGGTATCACTGGAAAGTTATGATTTTCTGAATGTGTTTATCCAATTTGTATGCATGTATCATTTTGGTATCTGAAGCTGGGAATATTGACCAAGTCTCTGTATTTAAAATGTGCTACGTTGGATGAAGCCAAACAATGTTAGTGGATTATTGAAGAAATGCACAAAGCATAAGGATTACCCTGTATGCAATAGAAACCTCTCAGAGATAGCTCTACACAATGGGAACTGTTTGACCCTGGTCACAGCAAAAAAAGCTTTCCAGCAAGTGAGGGGAAGATATAAAAGAGGGACAATGACAACATGAGGGGAACCTCACTCTCCCTACAACACCACACCTGAAATCACCTGTGGAACAAAGACTGAACTGTGGGAAGTGATGGTCCCTGGCTGGAAGGATTTTTAGCCTGTGTAAGAAAATCTGGGAAAACCAAGGCAACTTATGCCTTAAGAATCTGCCAGCCGGTTTATCATTCAGGGTGAGAATTTGCTAATTTGTATCTTACCTATCTAGTGTGTTACGCTCAGTTTGCGGCTTTTGTTTATTTACTAAGGTAATCTGCTTTATTCTGTTTGCTATCCCTTTAACCACTTAAAATCTACTTTTTGTAGTTAATAAACTTATTTTGTTTATTATTAAACCCAGTTTATGTAATTTCTAACGGGGGAGGAGGGGAAGAAGTCTTGCACATCTCAATTTACATTGAGGAATTTTTATGAGCTTGTCCTGTGCAGATTTTTCTGTACAGTGCAAGACAGTATTATTTTGGGTTTATCTCTCAAAAGGGATGTGCACATGAGTGTTGGGGGAGTCCTCTCACACAGAGCTGACTTCAGTGGCCCTACCTGTGTGTGTGTGTGTGTGAACTGCAAGAGGCTGGAGAGCCTAATTCAGCAAAGCAGGGAGAGGAAACCCAGACTGGTCGAGCAGGAGAGGCTCAGTGAAATCCCAGTACATCAGGTGGCATTCCAGAAGGGGGGGGTCCCACCCGGGGGTCCCACCCATCACACCCGCTAATAATAATTGCGTTTCTTTTCTCTTTACTTCTGTAATAAAAAGCACATCAACAGCCATGCAAGTCTGAATGCCATCACATTCTCCACCAGGGATGATGAAGGTAGGGCTCTTACAAAGTCTTGGGGTATGCCTACACTGGAGCCGGAGGGATAGTTTCCAGCTTAGGGAGACATACCTGCACTAGCTCTAATTAGGCGAACACACTAAAAATAAAAGTGTAGCTGTGGCAGAATGAGTGGTGGGGAGGAGCTAGTTGCCCCAGATATGATCCCGTCCAAGTCCCTAGGTACATACTTGCACAGGAATGTCTATTCAAGCTGGAAATTACACCTCCGGATTTAGAGTAGACGTACCCAAAGAGAAAGTTTGTAGTGAACATATTTTTAATGATTTTGATGTGTTGAAACTGAGACCAGTATTTGAGAGTGGGCACTCACTCACGCAAGGTCTTGCAAGCTACACTAACTAATCATAAACTCAATCCACAACATTCCAATTGATTTTATGAGGTAAACAGAGTTTAAAGTTTGCAGAGGTTTGAATTCAGGGTTGCGGTTCACCCCCGTTACAGAGGTTTGAAAAATTTGAATCTGGGTTTGGGTTCAGGCTTCTAACACCCCAAAAGTATGGAATATGTGGAACTTGTCTCTAATAGTGACTAATGGGGAGTTTTGATTCTGTAATTTCTTACTTGTCTGATTCTTTTTGTTCATGACAGAGCAAGGAGTCATGGGGTTTCCCACCAGCACTTTTAGGCCCTGATTCAGGAAAGCACTAAGCAGTGCTTGAGTCCCATTGACTTCAAAGTTGAACATATGCTTAAGTGCTTTCCTGAAATATGACTCTAATAATCTCACAAGCTACCTAGAAAAATGGAACATTAATAATTTTCTCTCTTCATTTTCTCAGTCCTACATTTATTGATATTATTATCTTGTAATTCTGTAATACCTACTGCTTTATGTCCTTAAAGTGCTTTACAAATATTAATTAAGCCTGTGAAGAAGGAAGGTGCTACTAATTATTTGTATTGAAAAGCATGTAGGAGTCCCAATCATGAATCTGGGCCCTTGTGCTAGGCACTGTATAAACACATAAGAAAAAAAGAACCTGATTTCAATCTAAAATTAGGAAGATATACCTATTTTCAAATGCAAAACTGAAGCATAAAAAGTTAGGTGATTTGTTCATTTTCAGAAGATGAATCAGAAAGAGATACCAATAGAACCCAAGATATACTTAGGACAAACAGTTTTAAGTCAGAAGAACCAGACAAATGGTACTCAAGAGTCCTAAAAAGAGTCCTAAAAGAGTTGGCTGAGGAAATCTCTGGCCTTTGATGTGAATTTTTAATAAATCTTGCCATACCAGGAAAATTCCAGAAGATTAATGCTAATCTTGTGTGCCAATATTCAAAGGGCAATTAGTATGACCTGGGTAACTATATGCCAGTTAGCCTATAATCCTCAGCAAAATAATGGAAAAGCTGATATGGGATGCAACTAATAAAGAATTAAAGTATAGAAATATAATTAATGGCAGTCAACGTGGTTTTGTGGAAAACAGATCTTTTCAAACAAACCTGATTTCATTCTTTGATGAGATTACAATTGTGATTGATGAAGGTAATTGCATAGATGTAGTACACTGAGGCTATGTCTGCACTGCACTTTTGTCATTAAAACTTTTGTCGGTAAGGAGTGTGAGGAAAAACACACCCCTGACCAACAAAAAAGTTTTAATGACAAAAAGCACTAGTGTGGATAGTACTTTGCCAGTGGGAGATGCTCGCCCGCCAACAAAGCTACTGCCCCTCCCTATGCTTCTGAAAGGTATGCAGTGTAGACACAGCCTTAGATACTGGAATCTATCTAAAATCTAATACTTTTCCATTTAAAAGGAGGGGAACGGTTCAAGCACAGACAAAAGATTCCCGGCTGGTGCCAAAGCTATAAAGGGGGTGGAGAAGGACAAAGGAAGCTGCCAGTCATGAGAAAACCCCTGCTTTTCACCTGAGATATCTGCGGGAACTAACAAGCACTGTATCAGGAGAAAAGATTGGTCCCAGTCTAGGAAGGAGTCTAGTCTGTGAAAGGAGATTACTGGAACATCTCTGAGGGTGAGAGATTACCTGTAATCAGTTTCTTAATGATTAGGCTTAGGCTTGCGTGTTTTTGCTTTATTTTGCTTGGTCACTTACTTTGTTCTGTCTGTTATTACTTGAAACGACTTAAATCCCTCTTTTTATACTTAATAAAATCACTTTTGTTTATTAATAAACCCAGAGTAAGTGATTAATACCTGGGGGAGCAAACAGCTGTGCATACCTCTCTACCAGTGTTATAGAGGGTGGACAACTTATGAATTTACCATGTATAAGCTTTATACAGAGTAAAACAGATTTATTTGGGGTTTGGATCCCATTGGGAACTGGGTGTCTTGGTGCTGGAAACAGGCAACCTGCTGAGCTGTTTCTAGTTAAGTCTGCAGCTTTGGGGGCATGGACCAGACCCTGGGTCTGTGTTGCAGCAGGCCAGCGTGTCTGGCTCAACAAGACAGGGTTCTGGAAGTCCCAAGCTGGCAGGGAAAACAGACTCAGAGGTAATTTCAGCACATCAGGTGAAAGTCCCAAGGGGGTCTCTGTGACTGAACCCGTCACACACACCCACAGTGGACTGATGAGGGGCTCCCCAGCTCGACCAGCAAGGCCCCACCCATCACAAGGTGTTTTTATTCTTTTGGTGAATATATTGTATCTGACAACCATTTAAAAAGAAGTAAAGGAGAAGATATATCAATATTTGTTTTGATTCTTCATTGGATTTTATTATTTGCATTCTTCTTCTGTATACAGGATAATTTATTCTAGTGCTGATGTATTGCTGATATAGTTAACTTTTCTGAAAGGATGCCCATTTCCATTTCTTCTACCAACACGGCTCATTTGACAGGACTCCCTGATGTCTGTACGTGTTCTCATATCTTATTGAAGGCAGCCAGACATTCCATTTACTCCATCTTGTAGTCACGTGAATGACTTCCAGGTTATGCTTGGTGTATTCATAAATTGTTGCTGCTTCTCTAGGTAGAGTCAGTGATTGACTGGTTGCTACGGGAAATAGAGTGAAGGAAAGAATAGTAAATCAGAGAACTATTAAGATAAACTGAAGAGACAAACAAAAACCCATAAAGGAAAGCAAAGAAATTTTAAATTAAAATTTCATCCTCAAATTAAATGAGAGTAAAACTCCTTTCTTCTCAAATTGAAATTCCCTTATTCACTCAGGCACCATGAAGATGACTGCTGTATAATAACAGAGAATGAAGCCCACAGACTGAAGATTCTAGGATTTCTGTTTGTTTAACATTTGCAACATAAAAAAGCTCAGGTTTTGCCTGCTGAAACTAAAAGATGCTGAGACTATAAAGGATGGTGTACCTGGTGTTACACTATCAGAGGGGTAGCCGTGTTAGTCTGAATCTGTAAAAAGCAACAGAGGGTTCTGTGGCACCTTTGAGACTAAGAAGTGAGGTTCTTACCCATGAAAGCTTATGCTCCCAGTACTTCTGTTAGTCTCAAAGGTGCCACAGAACCCTCTGTTGCTTTTTACTGGTGTTACACTGACACTATTTTACATGACAGCAGGTAAACAGCTCAAAACCAACCAGCTTAGCTGACCCCATCAAAAACAAAAGAAAGATTTAAATACTTGTGGTCCTCGAATTCTGGAGCAGTCTGCGGACCAGCCTGGTTTCCAGCACAAGTTACAGCAGCCCAAACTCTGCTGTTATTTATGCCTGGCACCCCTAGGCCCTTGAGGCGCTACTCCAGAAATTGGGAAGATCTGAAGTGCAGATACACCATAGCCCACATCTCCTTTTTTTCCTAGCCACAAATCCTAAATCAGTTTCATTTCTAGACCCTATCAGCTTGCCACCCATGATCCTCACTGTGCAATGGGAATTCACAGGCAACAGTTAAGCTGGCTTTCCGGTAGTTTTTTGGAGAGCAGGGGCTGGAACAGGATTAACGATTAATTAAAAGATAGTACCATACTCATTTGCTAAATCTAAAAATGCAACAATTCACACACACAAATTAGCACCTGCCACTTATAAATATAAAAATACTTTGTGGTATTATAATTAGAACTATTTTTATATAATTAGCAAGGCTGAATGATCCGCAGTTTAGTGTGTGAAGTTACTATTTTTTGTCAACTTTTCAGTGCAGATGAAAGCAGCCAGGAAAGGACAAAAGTCTCCAGCAAAATCACTATGTGCAACCAAACCATTCCCACAGGAATATCACAGATTGTGACAAACTACTACTTTACGGCTTTCAAGTCACTTTCTCAGCACCTCAGTAATTTTTTTTCTTTATAAAGCAGGGACAGGCACAGAGACCACAATTCTTTAGGCTTCAACATGTGCAGGGCACTGCTGTTTAAAATACAGGGCTGCAAACATGGGAGTTCCATTAACAATGATACTGAAAGCTGTCTGCTGCCATTTTACAGGGTTCACAAATTGTTTCCCAGTGCATTTCTCCCTTTAGAACAGGAGTCTCAAACTCAATTTACCATAGGGCCAGTGCCAGTCCTCAAATCCTTCCAGTGGGCCAATAATATCACTCATGCTGCCCAGAACCCGCCCCCTAAAACTCCACCCCCCACCTGCCTAAGACTCTGAGAGAGAGTTTGGGTGGGGAAAGAGGTCTGGGGATAGAGGATTGGGGTGCAGGCTCTGGGCTGGGGGTGCAGGAGGAGGGGGGTGAGGTTGCAGCTCTGGAAGGGAGTTTGGGGGTGGGAGAGGGTATGTGGGAAGGGGGTGGGGGTGCAGGCTCTGGGAGGGAAGGGCAGTGCTTACCTGGGGCTCCAAGGCAGGGCGGGCCGGGGGGCCTCCACGCACTGCTGCCCCCACGCACCACCCCCACAGCTTCCCATTGGCCGCAGGGGCGCTCGCGGGCAGCTTCCCTGGGGCCAAGGGAGGGGCCGGCAGACACGTGGAGCGAGCAGGCAGATGCCGCTCAGCTCCGATGCGCTGCTAGAACCCCGGGCCATTTTAAATCGCCCGGGGGAGGGAAGCGCCCGGGGGTGGCAGGTGGGGCCAAGGGAGAGACTCGGCCCCAAAACTGCTGGAGCCCCCCAGGCCACATTGGAGAGGTTTGCAGGCCACAGATGGTCCGCAAGCCGCGAATTTGAGACCCCTGCTTTAGAAGTTACACAAAGCAACACTCATTTATCTGCATTGACAGCATTAGCCTATGCTCATATATAAAATTTAAAGCCATCACCAACTACTTACATGTCACACTTTCTTCCAAGGACTAGAGATCCAGCCCTAGCTACCCATCTCCTATCAGTTCCAGCAAGATACTAATATCTATTTGGAACAGCTTTCCCCTTAGAATTGTGCTCATTGGGGAGAGAGCAGAAATTAAACCAATATTTGGCTGTCCATAAAACCTCCTCAAATTCTTCTGGATCAGTTTTGGCATTTCTAAACACAATGTTTCAACTTTTCATTTTGGAAGATGTTTTGTTTTATAATTTCTCTCAATTTCATTTTTAAAAAATTAAAAGTCTTGAAATCAAAATGAACTTTCTTCTTACTATTTTTCTTCTTCATTTCACCAAAGAATTCAAAAAACTGTCATTCTAGATCAATACAAAATGAAGCATCATGCGGAGCCCGCTACCCCCTCAGGGGCTGGAGGGATGTGCTGGCCGCTTCCGGGAGCAGCGCAGGGCCAGAGCAGGCAGGCAGGGAGCCACCGACCAGGAGCCACCCATGGTAAGCGCCGCCCGGTGGGACCCTGCACCCCTCACCCCCTCCCGGACCCTAACCCCCTGCCCCAGCCTTGAGCCCCCTTAAACACCCTTCACCCCAACCCCTGCCCCAGGCTCAGCCCGGAGCCCCCTCCAACACTCTGAACCTCTCTGCCCCAGCCCAGAGCCCATACACACTCTTGCAACCAAACCCCCTGCCCCAGCCTGGTGAAAGTGAGTGAGGGTGGGGAAAGCAAGTGACAGAGTGAGTGGGGATGGAGTGGAGGGGACTCAAAGGGACGGGGCAGGGATGGGGCCTTGCAGAAGTGGCAGGGCAGGGGGCGGGGCAAGGGTATTTGGGTTTGTGTGATTAGATAGTTGGCAACCCTACTGGACGGGAAGCTACAACAGCAGCCTGGGCCAAAACTGAGCACGAAGTGAGCTGGACTCTAATCCCTACCCTAAAAGGTGGGACACCTGTTTTGCGGTGGCTGGGAGGAGCAGCGGGGACGTGGTATGCTCAGGGGAGGGGAAGAGGCGGAGGTGAGTTGGGGCGGGGAGCTTGGCTGCCAGTGGGTGCAGAGCACCCACCAATTTTTCCCTGTGGGTGCTCCAACCCTGGAGCACCCACAGAATCGGCACCTATGACTTCTGGAGTAAAACTGACTTTGCAATCTTAATAATGTTCTGTTAATGTAGTTTTCTGTGTTTAATAATATATAGCTTGTTTTGTACTGTTACGGCATGGCAGTGGCTTTTCATATGTTGATTCACGGTGGCTTTAATAAACTTTGTTTTTTGTTTCTGAAATGTGAGTTTTTCTTTGTGTTTTATAGACATTGGTGGCAAATTCATTGTTTTAATAGATGTCTAGGCTGGTGGGCAGATTTCACCAGCCAGGGAAGGGAAGCAAAACTCTAAGAATTAGCACTCTTAATTAAGGCCTTTTCCTCAGGGCTTGTTTTTTCATCCACAAAACAAAAGCAAATCACTCATAAAAAAAACCTAAGCAGTACTCACAAGAGGTTCTACCTATTTCAGCCAGCCAGGAACTGAGAGGACACACCTTTTTCCTCAGCTCCCCTGCAATCCAGATTCCTTTTATATTCGCCCCAGCTACCAAATGACCAGCCTGGACTTGTTAACTCTTTACTGGCTGTAGCACCATTACCTTGTTACAAGTTGATATATAGAGAAACGGATATAAAGAACTTAAGGAGCAAAGGAAGCTGCTCCATCACTCTCCACTCTAAAGGGAAGGAGCGACAGTATAAGGAGCACTAACACAGGCAGGGCTATCAGTTGTCCCCACAGTTTATTTTGAATGTTGTGACAGACTTCGTTATGATTAGAGCTGGTCAAATTACTTTCATCAAATATTTTTTCAAAAAAGAATGGGTTTTGCCACTGAATTTTCACAGATAATTTTTGATTCAATACTTAAAAAAATGTTTTTTTTTCCAATGGAAATTTTTTTAAATGAAATTAAAAGATTCATTTTGTTACAAACTGAAAACTTTCATTTTGGTTTCTGAAAAACAAAATTTTTTTTTTTATTTGGGGATATTCCCTCTCCCCTCCCCCAATACTTTCTATTGTACAGTTTGCCCTTTTTTTCATCAGGAAAATGGGTAAAGAAGAGAGCCAGTGGGGAATTATTTTAAAAAACCACTAATATATATTTATTTTACATTTTTCCTTTAGAAAAGGGGAAATAATTATAAAAAAGGAAAGCTAGTGGAGGGAAAATGGTAACCTCCCATCCCATTATTAAGATACCTATTTAAAAATCAAGAAAAATCTAACACTTCAGTGAAAATTTTCAAACAAAATGCAAATTTCATTTCATTTACATTCATTTCTGTGAAAATGTTTGGATATTTTGATCAACCCTCATTTGGATCCAGCATTGCCATGTGCTATCTTTCTCCATATGACCACATTAATATGGCATACATCGATGAGCTCAATGACATGAGTGCGCAAATAGTCACCTCGCTAAATGGGGCGTGTCATTGGCGGGTGGGAGAAGAGAGGACAGGTGCATCAACTCCTTTTCCTCCCACCACTCCTGGTTGGAGGGGAGGGAAAGATGGGGAGCTAACTTAGGCTCTAGGGCAGGGGTCGGCAACCTCTGGCACGCGGCTCACCAGGGTAAGCACCCATAGGGCCAGTTTGTTTACCTGCCGCGTCCGCAGGTTTGGCCGATCGCGGCTCCCACTGGCCGCGGTTCGCTGCTCCACGCCAATGGGGGCGGCGGGAAGTGGCACGGGCTGAGGGATGTGCTGGCCACGACTTCCCGCCGCCCCCATTGGCCTAGAGTAGCGATCCGCGGACAGTGGGAGCCGCGATTGGCCGAACCCTCCAGATGTGGCAGGTAGATAAACTGGCCCGGCCTGCCAGGGTGCTTACCCTGGCGAGCCGCATGCCAGAGGTTGCCAACCCTGCTCTAGGGCAACGGAGCAACTAGAGCAATAGCTACAATGTTAAGCATGGAAGCTGATGAGAAGCAATCTATTGGGTGCTGGCACTCAGGGTCTTTTAGGACCTATAGTCAGCCACCTTAAGGGATAATATGTCAATTTAAATATATTGTTTGTTTTTTGGTCTGTTTCAGGATTGAGCATAAAGCTCCCACCTGCAGAGATCTAGATATGTGGGCATAATTTCAAATTCCTTCATATCTTGTTTTAATACTCCTATTAATACATCTCAGAATATTAGCCGTTTTGGAAACTGCATCACATTGTTGGGCCATATTCAATTTGTGATCTACTATTGTGATGTTACACTCCATATTGTTTATGGAAATATGCTTATAATATGGATATAACATAACTGAGATATATTTTATGCAAGATGGGTCTTTGAAGGTGTCATTGGAAAGGTTATGATTTACTGAATGCGATTATTCAATTTGTATGCATGTATCATTTCTGTAGCTAAAGTTAGGAATACAGACTATGTAACCATTACAACTGGGTGTGTATTGGGAAGACACCCACCAGACGACAGGCGATCAGATTTGATGGGCCATCAGGAAGAAACAACAAGACCATGAAGATACTAATCTCGCTCCCTCCTGGGAGTCCTCCGGGGACGTAACTGTGACACTACTAGATCACCTGGTCTTGTCACCTGATACTAAACATTATCTGGGACTTCTTGTAACTTTCCACTGAAAGGGGAGGAGGGTGGGGGTCAAGTTTGGGAAACAAAGGATTTCTGCCTTGTGTAAATCTTATTTAAGGGTGGGGAGGAAGGCAAACGGGACTCCTTCTCTCCATGGCCTGTCTGCCCAAGAAAAGAGACTGCTAAAGACACTTGAAGGCAAAGGGGGAGTCCAGACTGAGACAAGGGTCCGTCTGAAAAGGAATATAACTGGAACTCTAAACCACAGAAACTTTGAAACCAAGCCTAAAATAACATTGAGGGTAAGAAATTATATTTTGTAACCTGCTGCTTAAGTATATTGAGCTTAGCTTGCGTATTTTGTTTTATTTGCTCAGTAATCTGCTTTGTTCTGTCTGTTATTTCTTATATTCACTTAAAATTCACTTTTTGTAGTTAATAAACTTATTTCTTGTTTATAATATAACCCCGTTTGTACAATTCACAATGGAGGGGAGGAGGCAGATTTCGTAATATATCTTTGGGTCCGCACTCCAAGGGAGGTGGACACCTGAGTGCTGGGGCAAGTCCCTTAAGCTGAGCCTTCCCAGAACTGATCTCAGTGTCTGCTTCGTTCTGCAGTTGGGTTTGGCCCTGCCAGCGAGTGTGCTGTAGGAGGCGTAATAGCTTGGCTCAGCAAGATAGGTAAAAATGGGGCCCAGGCTGGCATAACAGGCAGGCTCAGTGGTATCTCAGCGTCCTAAGGGGGGCAACCTGTCACAACTATAACCCCCAGATCCTCTTCAGCAGTACTACCACCTAGCCAGGTATTTCCCATTTTGTAGTTTTGCACTTGTCTTTACTGAATTTCATCTTGTTTGTTTGTTGTTTTGATAGGGGCTTATATCTAGAAGGGATGTCCAGTGATGTGAGTGTCATTCTTATGATAGAAAGCCTTTGTTGAAGAGGCAAGTTCTTCGAGTGTTTGCTCATGTCCATTCCTTGTGCGCACTGCGTGCACCATTGCCAGAGATTTTTCCTTTAGTGGTATCCGTCAGGCTGGCTCTAGTGCCCTCTGGATCCGCATGCTCATGTGCCGGTATAAGGGGCACTGCTGGCCACACACCTTTTTACCTTCTTGCTTCGGTAAGGTTTTCCTACCTCCAGCATGGATGAAGGGAATGTGCTGGCTTCCCTGTAGAGCTTTGGGGTTTCTAGGAGGTGTTGCCCTCAGCCCTATCCCCAGGTTTGTAGATCCCAGGCCCATTGATAGTTTAATTCTGTACTACACCAGCTCAGGGAGTGGTTCCTTGGTGGTTAATAGTTTAATGAAATTGCAGCCTTCACCTGTAACCATACTCTGGTGTGCATGTGTCACCATTCCAGTGTCTGCCTCAATATCGCAGATTCCCTTCTATCCGCTTCTGGCAATCATGCTTCAGCAGCTGTGGGCAATGGATCAGAAATGTTTTTGTGACCCAGCTGAATGCCTGTGATGTGAGTGTAAGGGGCAGCAGCTTAGAGCACAGACGAAGCACGCTAATCTGCTGACTTAAGTCTGAGCAAACTAGTGATGCCATTGACATATTTTTTTAAGTTTCTGAAGTCCTCTGCAATAAGCTTCCAAGGGAGATTGTATAATCGCCCATATAAGAAGTCTTTCAGAACAGGATAGACGAAAACTTGTCAGGGATGGGCTAGGAACACATGGTCCTGCCTCAGCGCAGGGGCCTGGATTGGATGACCTCTTGAGGTCCCTTCCAGCTCTACATTTCTATGATTCTGTGGTTTTATATAGTTGTCTTAAAAGTAGCCTGGACATCTATCACCTTCTGGGTTGGAATCCAGACTAGTGACAGGTTGTGTCACCACCTGCTCTGTAACCTGGGGTGCCTCACAAGGTTGCTGCTGTAGCACCCAAGCTGGGCCCCTCACAAACAGCATGCAGGTCGTACCCTGAGTGTTGTTTATAGCTGCAGCCTGTCAGCAACATTCCAAAAAACACTCTGGTTTCCACCAGTCTTGGTTACCACATGCAGGGTGACTAGAACACACTCCCAGTCCCGAATTTTCCCTTAAAATGTGTGTTCTGCATTGTCCAGCCCTCCCCTGGACAGTTCAAATATTAGAAATACATTGCCCCTGTAAGAGGTCAATGTACAACACTCTGCTGCCCTAATGGTTGTTACCAAACAATTCATTTTAAGCATGACACTGGATTAGTTTTGATTAAAATATAAAACTAGTATATTTAACTACATAGAGATAGATTTTAAGTGAGTAGAAGTCTAAGACATTAAAGTCAGAAAGGGTAACAAGAGAAACAAAGATAAAATGCTTTCTAGTAATGAAACTTAACAAACTAGACTTGCTTCAAGGTAAAATCCTTACCACATGTTACCAGCAACATACTTGACCAAATTCTCAGTCACAAAATCCAAAGGGCTGGTTCTTTTGTCTTCTTAGATGAAAGACAGAGAGATGGACAGGGCCATGCTTAGATTATCTTCAATCTTCACCTCATCCTCAGTGTTTAGAGGTCCCACTTCTTCTTTCCTTATTTTCTTTTTATTTCTCATGATCTACTTGCTTCTTGTCCTGAGTAAATAGTGGTTTTGGGAGTGGTGTGGTATGCGGTACTTCCCTAGGTTGTTTACAGGAGGAAGGTCACACGCTATTCATCCTGGCCGAGAGACCACTTATTTGCGGAGGAGTCCTGGGACAATTAGCTTGATTGTGTGTGTGTGAAGTGACTTCTAGGTGACTCTGGGAGGCTGAAAGGATGCCTGCTGGCTTCCCTGGCTACTCAGTATCCATTAGGAGAGACATAATTCCACTCAGGACTTTCCTCCGTGCAACATGGGATTTCTCCTACCCACCCAATGATGGTGCAGTTGTGGGGGGTATGGAGTCTTTATGTGCCTCTGTTCCAGGCACAGACTGCCTGAAGCAGCGGTGCAGAAACTAGGGATGCAGCAGCAGCCCCTGGTTTGCAGTACAGGGATGCTGTGCACTTGCCCGCCTCCCTGCTCCTGGAGCTGTGACCTGGCGCCCAGGGTCACAGTGATGCTCAGGTTTGGCCTATCCACCCAGCCGTAGATTGAGACAGGACAAATTTGTTCGACGTTGTGACTGAACGCGCCTCCTTTCAACACTCCCACTATAAAAATTGTTCCAGTGCACCTGTCCTGAAATGCTCCTTACACTAGCATGAGGCCAATATGTAAATAGGGCTTAAATGGGGTATTCATAAAATGGCTTTCTGAATCTTCAGCATAACAGACAAGCTTCTTGACCCACCTTTTCCCAGATGCAAAACCTTGCTGCATTTCCCTAACGAGTCCTGGTCATGTACCAGTTAGGCCTCCCAGTCCAGCCCAAACAATTGCTAGATATTTCCACTCCACTACATAAACTATCAATATTAATAGAGTGTGTCTGAGGTGTCATAGGGCCTACTTTGTACAGTGCCTCACACAACCCAATGCTGGTCCTGCATATAGGAACCAAAGGGTATGGGTTTCCCACTGTCTTGCACCCCATGAAGTCATTTAGAGCTCTGCAAAATGGATATAACACATTGCCATTCTGTATTGGTAGCATATTACACCTATGCACAGAAACACATGATTGGAAGGCAGTGGAGAATCATGTCCAAATTATCTGGTGTCACAAAGTAGCTAGTACATATGATGAGTGCAAAACATTGATTGCTAAAAACCAATTCAGAGAGTTTTGGAAAGGAAAATGAAATGACGCAGAAAAGGAAAATCATTGCAATAGATGCATTTTCAAATATAATAAAGGGGGGAATTTAGTTCTAGGCTAACGCAGCACTTCATTACTCATGCTCTGAGGCACCCATAAGTGCTGTGTGCACGCCTTGCTGTAGTAGGTGTTAAGAACCCTGGGCGTATTGTCTGCAATGTGTACCCAATACCACACATACAAAATTAGACATGTATTAGTTATGAGCAGGTAGGACATATGGTGCTCATCCACTGAGCAGCATGAATGCTTCTGCAGTACTAGATCATAAATATCCAAAAGAATTAAACTGCATTTCAGAAATGAAACTCAAAAGAAGTTAGGCAGTAAATGAGTTCTTCCCATATGGGGATTTTTTGCATTTTTTTCCTCAGTATTTTCAAGAGATGCCTAAAAGACACTCATTCTATACCCAGAAATCCAATTAAATACAAAATGGTGTATTTATATATTCTGTTATCATGTGGTGTATTTTAAAAACGGACAAGGCTTAGATCTATGATTTAGCCTTGCTAATCCACAACATCAGCTTTTCCGGAACTGGTTCACAGTTTGAGTTTATATAAAAGTACATTTTCAGCCACCTTGCTGCTTAAATCTATTCAAATGAAAATATGTCTCTTCTAAGAATATTAAGCTCTGTAGTGTATTAAAGGATTGTTTCAGGCTGCTAGTGCTTAACCCCTGATCTGAAGAAGAGTTAGTAGGCTGTGCTAAGAAGCAAAGGCCCCAGTCTGTTTCAAGGTAGTACCTTTTTGTTTGTGTGTGTGTGTGTGTGTGTTTTCCCCTTAATGTTATTTTTAAATACAAACCCTTCAAATAACCGACTTTATACTAAAAATGAAGGGAATCTACGAATTCTGCAACTGCTAGAAAAAAACCCCTCATTAGACTAGTAAGACATTTTGGAGTGCTAAAATTCTAAAGGTGGAACATGCAAAAAAACCCCAAACCAAAAATATTAAAACACCTAGGGTGAAATCCTGGCCCTTTTGAAGCCAATGGGACCTTTGTCATTGACTTCCATGGGGCCAGAATTTCATTCTTAGGGTCCAAAATAGAGATTTGTTTTGATGGTATAATTAAGAGCTACAAATTGTTAATATCGATAGAAATTGTAGAAGACTATGAACCTAAAGGTAATACAGTAATGCAAATTCCAGAAGGCAGCCACTAGGGGGCATAGAGCCTAGTGTAAGTACTGCATGATGCTGTTCTCTGGGAGTCCATGTAACTGGCACATAACTGGTCCATTCAAAAGTATATAGAGACCGCCATTATGAGTTGTAACCAGAGATTGAACCTAGGCCCTCTAGAACTAAAAGCATGACTCAGCATCATCTGAGTTTATAGCTGGAGCAGATTTATAAGCTCTGTGGATGAGACACTAGAAAAGTAGCATGTAATACACACTGGACAGTGGGTTACATATATACAATGACCAATTGGTCTCTAGTAATGGGAGGAAATTGAGGATAACACCATGGGCATAGAAAACTCAGACAGTTGTTAATTTACATGGCATAAAATGCGTTGGCTGAAAGGACTAACCATCTCAATGTTGGCACAAGAACCAAACACATAAACAGAGCAGGGCTAAGTTTCGATCTCAGTTGTCTATTTAAGAAAAACTTTTAGTACTGGAGTGTGTGTTCCAATCCATGGGAGTTGGTGAGTCTGCAGGATATCACAGAGGGGTCAGCTAGTCTAGATCAAAGGGCCAACTGTTATTAATTAGTTCTTTTTAAGGTTGTAAATTCTGTCACGGAGGTCGCGGCAGTCATAGATTCTGTGACTTTCCGTGACCTCGGTGACTTTCCCGGGCTCCAGCTGCGCTGGGGAAGCGCCGGCTGGGGGCGCAGGGTCTGGGGGCTGCCCGGCAAACCCTGAAGCCGGTAGCGCTGGGGCAGCCCTTTCCCCCTGGCTGGGAGTGGGAGGGAGGAGGGGGCGGAGTTAGGGTGGGGAAGGGGCAGAGTTGGGGCGGGGCTAGGGGGGTGGGGAAATGGGCGGGGTCAGGGCCCGTGGAGGGTCCTCTTTTTTTATTTAAGACATATGGTAACCCTACTGGAAATGGAATTGCCCCCTCCTGCCCCTCTCTAAATGCTGACTGTTACAGGTATTGAGACCTTCATCTCCTATTATAAGAACATGAGCATAACGAGGATTTGTTTCAGTTTTTACAGCACTCAGGCGATATACCAGAAAACAGCACAAAGAGCAAACGGCTCAGAAATAAGCCTCCCATTCTTCACAATGCTACGATCCACACCAGTGCCCGTTATTGTGTATCCTCAGCACATTCATGTAGGCAGACAGCCAACTCTCAGCTTGAAAGCATCAGAAGTTTGTGCCTCCAGTGAAAACAGAGACATAGGGCCTGACCCCACTCCTTTTGAAGTCCAGGGTGAAACTCTATTGATTTTAAATTGAGCAGGCCCTGGCTCACTTGCCACACTTTTTCTGATGAGGTGAAAGTCCCTCATGCACCAAAAGAAAACCCCGTGCACCCCAAACTTCACTGCCAGACATGAAGTCTGTCACTAATCAGACCTGAAGCCAGTTTACTGTCTGTGTAACCTGAGCAGACTTCACTGCCCGGATTATAATAGAGTTCAGTTCTAGTTAGCACACAAAGAAACTGTTGTCTATGGGTATAGCACAGGGAAGGGTACGAACACACACTTTTTTTTTATGCTGGATAAATAAGGAAGCTCTTTGGGGGGCAGCATGTGGGGAGGGAGGGGTTGGTACAGAGGATGACCATCCTCTGTGATCCCAAAACAAGTTAAGCTTCTCTGAAATTGAAAGATCCCCTGGTGTATAAGACATCTGCTGGCCAACTGGTGCAATCGGCTCCACTTTTATTTCCCTCTCTCTCTCTCTCAGCAGCATGCTCTCTAGTACAGTGGTTCTCAAAGCTGGTCCGCGGGAAGGGTGGCCAGCACATCCCTTGGCCCACGCCGCTTCCAGCAGCTGCCAAATGACATTAGAAGGGAGCATTGCACAACTTTAAATGAGCATGTTCCCTAATTGATCAGCAATGTAACATTAACCCGGACGACTTTAAGTGAGGAGTTACTGTATGCCACTTAATAAATGTTCTCTGTCTTTCTCTGCAACAGCCAGACCTATGCATTATATGAAGTTATTGTAAATGGTACTTTGCAGCCGATGTGTTACAATTATTTCAGGGGGGGTTCTGTTTGTTTGCTTTTTAGCTCTAGCAAGACAATGCAAGTCCCTGATCTTTTTCTGATTTAAAAAAAGAAGAAAGGAAGGAAAAAATAATTCCTTGGATAACTATGAAGATACAGTTTAGCTTTCTGAAAGTCATATAGGCTGGGATTTTCAAAGATGCTGAAGAGAGTCAGGTACCCAAATCAGCATCTAACTCTGTTAGCCACCATGAAAATCACCACCATAAAATTATTTTTATTAAAAATCTACCTCTGGAAAAGCCAAGCATTTCCTCAGAATGAGCCCAATGGGAGTAGCTTACCATTTGGCTGCTGCCCTCTTTTACAAGAGATGATCTTCCACAGTCATGTATTTCATGTAAACACTCTCTTTCTAACACACACAATTTGCTCTCTCTTTAAGAAGTGACTGGTCACAGGATGTTCCCACTCTTTTTGCTTTATAGTACCTCTGATATGTCGGGGGTTCGTGGGTTGTGGCTTCAAGTTCCACACCAGGACTTGGATTTGCAGCCAGAATCGCAGAGGTGAGTAAAACAGTCAAGCAGTAGCCATGGAGGTTGTGGAAATCATGTGGATGCACCAAGAAAATGACCTGAAAGTTGTTATGATCTAATGATTGTTTAGGTGTATGGCAATTAGCACTTACACATCACAGTGTCAGGGCACTGTCCCTGGTGTTCCTCTGCCAGGACATTCCTAGGCCCTGGACTAGGCCCCAACACTCACATGGGCCTCTGCTCTGGAAGGCGCTGGTGTTTCAGCAGTGACCATCAGTCCAGTCTTAAGAAGCTCAGCCCTCTGTCTGAGCCCCAGATAGTCTGCCCCACCCAAGGGTTTTCAGTAAACAAACACAAATCATCCCAGGATTGTAGTCAAACTGTCTTCCCTCAGAGCTTCTGTAAAACTGTGGGTCCATCTATGCCCACTGGCAAAGGTACAGTCCCATCACAAGTGGATCTGCAGCAGGTTTTCCCTTCCGGAGTCACTGGGTAGCAAGCAGCTGAGTTCTTGCCTTTAGCCAGCCCTTACTCCAGGAGCTCAAGACAGCTCACCTCACCAGTCTGCCAGCAACTGAGCTGGGTTTCTCCATTTTAAGCTCCTCCCTCCACTTTTGACATCTCTCACTGGTGCAGAGAGGCAGGGCCTAAATTAGCTAGTTAACCCTGTTTTGTCCAGAGTGGGGTTGGTATAACCCATCCTAAGCACTCTATAAATATATGCATCAGCTTCATTAGATTATTAAATACAGTCATGCCACAGTTGGAAGAGGTGATACTCTGGGGTTTGGAACCCTTCCCCAATTTATTCCAGTCAGCAGTTTCTACATTGAAGGTGGATTTGAGCTCTCATTGTTAAATTGGGGGGGCTGGAGGCGTTCTAGTACTTTCAGGTGTGAAGAAAACCTTCAGAGTATGAATCAATGGAGTGTTCTCTTAGTCTACAGCCAGAAGCAATAACTCGGAGATAGCCCATTTTGCTGGATGCATTATATTTTAACATTTCTCAACACTGATGGGAGGTCTTAGGAAAGATGGCTTTTAATGTATACGTAAACGGAAAGAAATTAAATAGAACAGTTAGCGAATATAGCCCTTTTTCAGCTGCAGTATTTAAAATAATGTGCAATAACACTATCAATAGCAGCACAGTCTCCCTTTGGAGCAGCCAGACTTCATAGTGAAAGGAACATTTTGCTTTGCTATAACTTGCTAAGCACTGTAAATAAGAATATTTGCCTAAATAGCTGATTTATTATGGCCCTAATCCCACAGGCTGCTCCAAACAGGCTACCTTTGCTACTATGCAAAGCTCCATTGAATTCAGTGGGGCTCTGTTGCAAGGTCACATGTCTTCGCAACAAATCAGCCAGAGACCTCTTCTGAGTGCAATCCCCAGTGCCTTTTATTTACAGTGTCAGCTCCCACCACTTCTATTTACAGACTGCTGCCAAGTAGCAACCTGGGGGACAGCTCGCTTCTCCAGCCAGCAGGGATGCACAGCCCATGGCTCCGCCTGCCTGCCCTATATGGCCCCCTGGCTAATGAGGTCCACAGGTGCTTCCCTTCTATCCAATTAGGCGTGGCATACTCAGCCAGGTCCAATCAATGCTTCCTAATTGGGGCTGGGCTAACAGAGGGCTGGCTCAGGACCTCCTGGCCAGCACCCTGTTACATGCTCCCTGTAGGTAAAAGGGAGCCCTGCTTGCAATACTAGTGCTTATTGGGGCCTTAAAGCACAGGCTTTAAAGTCCCAAACCTGCAGCTGGGTTCATGTTGGCTGACCCCTGCACCCATGAACAGCCCCATTGACTTTAGGAAACAGAGGGTTAATGTTCTGTACATCCTTATATTACAGAGTGTTTTGCAATCTCAGCTATAGTATTATACGCTGCATTGGTCTGGAGGGGCAATAATGTCTTCGCAGGCCACAGACCGCAATAGTGGTCCGTGTGGACACGAGGGTTGGTGTGTGTGGGTCTAATTGAAGGATTGGAGCCTGAGACACAATGAAACACTGATTAACTCCTTGTTTTAAATAATCATAACTAGTAGTATTTGTACTTGATGCATCATGATCCTGTCAGCTGTTCCAGTTTTGCAAGATTACAGTATTATTCAGGCAAAGTATTTTATCAAAACAAAAAAAATCACTTAAAAAACAAGACTTGCCAGTCACGGCTTCATTTGCACCAATTACCTGAGGTAAATGAACAGGAATCCTCCCTCTGGCTCTTTAAAATCTCAAATGAAAACAGCAGTTTGGTGAATGGAAATGGATTCACAGGGCTGATGGGAATAACAAACATCCTGCTAGGTCACAAATGTAAAAAAGCTCACTTTCAGTGCCTCTTATCTGGACAGTGCAGCTTTCAAGAGTATGTGTAACTTCTGGACCTAGAGACATGAGGTGGCATAAATAACTCCAACTTCGCTGCTCCTAGGTAGAATGAGGATATTCATGGCTTCCCCCCCACCCCAAAAGAAATGGGTTCACTACTTTTTCAAGGACAGAAAATAATACTAATAAAAATGCAGCTCCACCAGTATATTAATTATGCTGGAAAATAATCTGTGTGTCATTTCAAAATATGGTTACTGACTCATCTGTTCAGCCAAATGAAGGTCCGCACATTTGTGCGTATGTGCGTGTGTTGTTTCTTTCACAATTTTGAGCTACATACAAGACACGTTTCTTTGCTACAGAAAAGTTAGGCAGAGTCTTAAGACCTATGTTGAGGTATACAAGACAAAAGTCCCATAACAAAAAGTTTTAGAGCAATAATAATTATTATTTGTATTGGAGTGGTGCCTAGAAGCCCTAAGATCAGGGCCACATCATGCTAGGAGCTGTACATAAACGTAGTGGGAGACAGCTCCTGTCCCAAAGAGATTATTCTCTAAGTGCCTCTTGCAACAAATTGCAGGACCAGGGGCTCAGATGACAAGACAGTAAACCAGCAGGAGGGGAAACAGAGACACAGAGCTGTGAAGTGACCTGTCAAGGTAACACAGTAGGTCAGCATCAGAGCCCAGGCCTAATGAGTCCTCAGGGCTTGAACATACTAGCGCTTACTTCGGTATAATTTAATTTGGTCGGGGGGGGGGCATAAATTACACCGACCTAAGCGCCGGTGTGGACAGCGCTATGTCAGCAGGAGACGCTCTCCCGCCAACATAGCTACCGCCACTCGGGAAAGTGGAGTAATTATGCCAATGGGAGAGCACCGAGAGACACTACAGCGGCCCAGCTGTAGCAATTGTAGTGTAGATTAGCCCTCTAGTTCCTTGTCCAATAACTCATGTTACCTCTCAGTGAACTGCTACAGATTATAATTGGCCAGTCTTTTGTCACGAAATTCTGTCCTCAGAAATGTGCAATCCACACTAGAAATTGATGGGAGATAATATATCAATTGGATGATCAGTGAAAATAAATACTGCTCCACAAGCTCCGAAATAAATAACAGGAAGCCATACAGATTATATCACCCAAATACTGTACTGTACTTCATTATATAATTAGGCCACTTCATGCACATACAAAATACATCAAATCCATAATGAAAAGAAACACACACCACCACTCAGTATATACACAAAGAAGCATTTTAAATAACGTTGCCTACTATAAAAGCACCTCTGTGCAGAAAAATGCATATCTGACTCAAATGCATTATTGTCACACTTGCTCTTCTTCCGCAGTCGTCATAATTTTAAAGGAGATCTTGGTTTTAGGAATTGTTACGGTCACTATTAATGATGGAGGTTTAAAGATCCTCAAACTGGCCCCGCACAAGCTAAGAATTTAAGATGATTCTCCAAATTTAACTAACATTGGGAAAGGAAACTATCAAAAATATATTGTGTTGAAACAGAAATTCTGGTTTGTGGATCACCTGATTTCCACCTATAATCTCAGAGAATTCCATATACACATAATTGAGTTAGTTCCCTCAAGCTGACAGAGGATTTGTTACTTCTGTCACTACGTGGTACTGCTTCTGACATGAGCCTTTAGCACTGAGCTACTTGACAACAAATTAATAAAATGCCAACATCACCCTTAAAGAGCTGTGGATTCTATGACACCCCAGTAGTGGAGCATCACATTCTATGATGATTCAGTTCAGAACAAGATTTGGGGAGATGTGGCGTCGCTCGACTAGCTGTGTTTAGTTCTTCTGAGAGCTAGAGAGCTTGGGAGAACTCCAAAGGCTGTCCATGTCCAGTGGCCTGAATAAAGAATCCCCATTATATTCCTATAACACAAATTTATCTCTGCCGTGACAGACACCAGGCATCTTCCCCAACCCCCAATCAATGAATTGCTTTAGAGATTATTTTTCACTTGGAAAACCTGAATGCCTTTATGTCCAGTAATGCCTGGAGGAGGAGAGAATTTATATTTCCTTTAACCTAGGGGATCTCTCCTATTAGTATTCTTCATTTCTTTACCCACTACTCTTAAATGTCGAGCAACCTATAGGGTGTCAGACAGCAAGTGTGAAAAATCGGGACAGGGAGTTGGGGGTAATAGGAGCCTATATAAGAAAAAGCCCCAAATATCGGGACTGTCCCTATAAAATTGGGACATCTGGTCACCCTAGCAACCTACTACCTACCTGCTGCCGGAGAACTTCTGTGGGGTTGTAATAGTGTACCACTAGGGGGAGTCAGATGGTATGTGTATGCCAGTCAGATTTTGCTTAGCTAATTAAGAAGAGGTAAGTAATAGGTAGGGATGCGTATGGGTATATATGTTTTCCTCCCCTACTTCGTAGACTTCAGTGCTACAATTTTGTGTGAAACTGTAGTAATATATATGATACTAACTGGAGTAAAGCCCCTCCAGCCCCAAACTGGCATTGCAGAATGAATTCATCTGATGCTTTCTGCACTGGGTGTTCACACCATACACAGCATCAGCAACAGGGTGCGGCTACAAGATGTTCCCTCTCCCAAAGCGGCTGTAGATGCGCTTTCCATAATGTTCTCTGCTTCTCCTGGTTAAGGGAGCAGAGAGCTCTGATCTCCTCATGCCTTGCCACTGGATCACTGAGCCAGCCCCTCTAGCTACGTGCCATGCAAACTCTTAGATAAATTGCAGGCTACTTAAAATAACTAGAAGCTAGAGAGGTTTATCGATCTGTGTGACTGATATAATATGAAATCCTGCTTCTCCTTTTGCTTCTGTTTACTGGCAAGTTGCACACAGCATCCCTCTGAGCACCCAGCAAATGATGCTTTTGAAGAGATAAGATCCTAGTTAAGCTCACTCCGATGCTAGCTTTAGACTCTGATCCCAGCAACTGCCTTCTCTCAGACACAGTGTTTTGTTCGTTCCACATACAGAGTATCTTAGAGACACTGGAGTGCACAGCATGACCTCTACTCTAGTGTTAGGTTAATAACAGGATTGCTAGGTTAATAACAAATCTGTTTGCCCCAGAACATTAATCCCAGACACCGTTTCTTGATTAGAAGTTGAAGGTGGAATGAGAGTTGTATATGAACCTGTTAACTGGAATATCCCTGAAATATATGTTTGGTTACCTCAAAATTGTGAGACAGACCAATTTTATAGACTTGGGGCTATTCATTATGGTTGGGGTCATGTTCTGACTGAAGCAGTTGATTTATCTAGTGGTGCAACACAATTGGGATGTAATCATTCACACACTAAAACCCATCTCAAGAGATGGGAAAGGATCCTGCAGAACTCACACTCAGCTAGAGTTTTCCAGCTGTGCTAATTGTGATTCATATTTTTATATCACAACTGTAGCTTATATTTTCAATTTTTTTTAGTTCTAATTCATATGTTCACATCCAATTTCTCATGTGACTCTTCATGCTAACATGTGTTACGCTTTTAAGAAAAATATGAAAATTAAACATAAAATTAAAGCTTTGTATTTTTTTTAGTGATACTCTGAAAATTCTAGGTGGTAAGTGATTTCTTATTCTTTTGATCCCACATCCGTAGTATTCACAATTTCAGCAAAATAGCTGTGCTAAGAAGAAATTCTATATCAGGTAAATCAGACCATGCAACTATACAAATACAAGTTGTTTTCACTACCTGTCTCTTTCACCAGTATTTGCTACACCAAAAGCATAGTACATTGAATGCCTTAATATGTTGCTTATTTCTTTAAGCTCTATTCCCCAGTACAAGTGATTTCTAACCCTGTGTTTGAAATATTTGAGATTTCAGCACATGCAGCAGAAAGGCTGTAAAACTAACAGCTAGGCTGCAAATCAGGAGAACGTGGATAACACTCAAGTATATAAATTTCTGGAGAAAATGTACCACCAAGATAAGGAAATGCTCTCTTTTTCCACAAGAGGGCATTCTTATAAATCTTATATCTACTGAGCCAACTGTCCATTGCCATAACCATGATTTACACTCTGACTAAACTATTACTCCAATGTCTTACAGCAAGTTACACTGAAGAACTTCATTCTGCTTTTGTTCTCTGCATGCATTTGACTTACATCAAGTTACAAGGCAGTACTATTTAGTTGTGATAGTAGTACACTGTGCTTCATAAATTACTGGTAAAGACAAGCAATGATGGGAAGTAAATAAGATTCCCCTTCAACATCTTTAGAAATAAGAGTATACCACACTAACAAAACTTGTGGCTCTTACGAATACAGACAAACAGGCCACAAGTGAAAGCTAAGATCTTGCAATGTGCTGCTTTTAGAAGCAATAGGGGGACATTTGTGAAACCAATGGAAATTATACATCACATTTTTCTTCTGCTTGTCAATGCTTAGCTATCTGAGTTTACTTTAATATTCCCTTAATATGCAAGAATATACAGCAGAAGCATGGTCCACATGGGAAATTGACTAAAGCACTCAAAGTACAATGATTGTCAATGTTCTCCTTAAATGGAAAACACTGGATGCAATGACCTATTTAGAAACAGCTAGTATAAGCTATAATTTAACAGAACACTTTTCTGTTTTCAGTCCCATTATTTAATATATATATAAACCTGTTTCAGTTACCAAACCCAAAACTGATTTCTCCCTATTCCTTAGGTCCAAATAAAAATTCTCCCAGAAAGAATGGATGGATTTTGTCCATCAAGAGTCAACTACGTTCCTGGGGAGGCGGTAATGCTCTGGCCTGACGCGTGCCTTCTTCTCCTGTGGGTTGGCGTACTTCCACTTGGATGGGGACATTTTCAGCTTTTTCCTCCTCTTGTCCGTGCACCACACCTTTTCGCAATACTCCTCGACCCTCTGGAAGTTGCTGTACCCTATTAGCTGCAGAAATTCCTTGTACCACGGCTTCGATCCCTGAGGAATGCTGCTTTGCGCTGGGCATGGCATTTTGTGAGGTATGTCCTCCTCATAGTCTTTGTTGAACATTTCATCCACGCGCCCTTCCTCCACCACCTCCAGGGTGATTTTTCTGACTATATGAACAATGCTGTGTTCCACAGTCTGACAAAAATAGGTCCCTGCATCCAGCCTGTGCAGCCTTAAGAATAAGAGGCCAAGGTCCATTTTGACGATTCTGTCATCTGTCTTCACCTGAGAAATGAGCCAATGATACACTGTATTATCAATGCAGTCACAGTGAGTACAAGATTGTAGTACTACATTAGAAACATTGGTGCAATCATTTTTAAATGTACCGTAGGGACTTGGCTACAAATTCAGCAGTCAGTATTTAGACACAAATCTAAGATCCTGTAACATGCCTTTTTCAAGCACATACAGCGTTACATTTATGGCAGGAGGGAGGAGATTATGTGGTGAGAGTGCTAGCATAGGACATTGGAAACCTGGGTTCAATTTACTGGCCTGCTATAGGCATCCTGTGTGAGAATTGGCAAGTCACTTAGTCTCTCTGTGCCTTGATTCCCTATGGGGAAAATGGCACTTCCCTACACTATAGAGGTATTGTGAGGATAAATACATTGAAAATTGTCACAGGGGCCATATAAGTAACTAAGATAGATAGCACTGATCACATCCGGTAAGGCCGATATCTGATGGTGGAATGCATTTTTAAACTAGTATACAAAAGAATAAGAAGAACTAATAGTTGGAAGTTGAAGCTAGACAATTCAAATTGGAAATAAGGTGCAAATTGTTAAGTGATAGACATTCATCATTGGAATCATTTGCAAAACTTTGAAGTTTTAAAAGAAGATTGGATGCATTCATGGGTGGCGCATGTAAGAAGCTAGGGGAAGCTAAGCCTCTCCAAAAAACAGGGCCACCCAGAGGATTCAGGGGGCCTGGGGCAAAGCAATTTCGGGGGCCCCTTCCATAAAAAAAAGTTGTAATACTATAGTAACATGTATTTGGAACTGTAAAAAATAACTAGTGAAATATACTCAAAAATTAATTTGTAAATACACTAAATACATTATTTAAAAACATTAAATGCTTTAATGGTATGTATACATTTGCAATTACATAATGGGCTGTTGCTGGGTGATGGTGATGGTTGGTGCCAATGGGCTGTCGCTGCCTGGGGGTGGTGCTGCTGTTGCTCGGGGCTGGGCTCTAGGTTGGGGGGGTGCCCGGCTCACAGGGGCTGGGCTCGGAGCTGGGGGTCAGGGCTGTGGGGGGATGGGGTCAGGGGGTTTCCATGCTGGAGGGCAAATGCTGTGGATGTGGCGTGGGTCACCTCCCTTTGGAAGCACGCTGGCCCACCACCTTTGGAGTGCTGGAAGTGAAACTCCCCAGAATTGAGGGGGGGTCACTGTTACCCCGACTATTCTCTGCCCCAGGGCCCACTCAGCTTCTTCCCCGAAGCCTACCCCACCCCCTGCATGCTCCTCTCTGCCACAGAGAGGAGCGAGTGGCCAGTGGGCGGGGGAGGGCCTTGGGGGGAGAGGAGCAAGCAGTGGGTGGGTGGGGGCAGACCTTGAGGGAAAAGGCGGAGAGGAGTGAGCAAGCGGGTGGGTAGGTTGGCTTCGGGGGAAGAAGCAAAGAGGAGAGGTGGGGGGGGCCTTAGGGAGGAGGTGAAGAGGAGTGGGGCGGGCTCAAGGGAAGAGATGGGGCCTTGGGGGGCGGGGACACGGTCCAGGGGCTGGTGGTCCCCCCACTTCTAGGGAGCTTCTGGCATGTGCGTGTAAGCCTCCCCAAATGAAAGACTCAAGAGCCGCCAATGGATGCTCCTCTAAAACGTATGCTCTCATTTGACCATCAATTACTGGGATTGATGCAGGAATCACTGAGTAAAATGGCGTGGCCTGTTTATGCAGGAAGTCAGACTAGATAATCATAATGTTCCCAATTGTCCTTAAAAATCTATGAATCTATGTAAATTACACCAACTGGTACCAGCTGTTTCACTGAAGGCTCATTTACCTAATATGACAGACCCTTTTTATAAATATGGTATAACTAGAATTACATGGGAAATTACCTCCTCCTTCCTGGCTTCGTGGGCTCGCTGCACAAACCAGATCACTTTTGCTTGTAAAGTTCTAGGGGTACATTCCAGAAGAGTGCTGTTGTACTCTATTCCATATACTATCCGTTCTTCGGTCTTCTCCAGGGCTTCTCCTGTGAAGGAAAGTAAGATTCTTATTTATTTGCCAGTTGTGTAACTAAAATAAATGTACTTGTGGCACCTTAGAGACTAACAAATTTATTAGAGCATGAGCTTTCGTGGACTGCAGCCCACTTCTTCGGATGCATCCGAAGAAGTGGGCTGTAGTCCACGAAAGCTTATGCTCTAATAAATTTGTTAGTCTCTAAGGTGCCACAAGTACATTTATTTTAGTTACACAACTGGCAAATAAATAAGAATCTTACTTTCCTTCACAGGAGAAGCCCTGGAGAAGACCGAAGAACGGATAGTATATGGAATAGAGTACAACAGCACTCTTCTGGAATGTACCCCTAGAACTTTACAAGCAAAAGTGATCTGGTTTGTGCAGCGAGCCCACGAAGCCAGGAAGGAGGAGGTAATTTCCCATGTAATTCTAGTTATACCATATTTATAAAAAGGGTCTGTCATATTAGGTAAATGA